>NC_074678.1:18065930-18241898 GCF_029448725.1 Salvelinus fontinalis | reverse complement strand
TCTGTCTCGCTCTCGCTCTCTGTCTCGCTCGCTCTCGCTCTCTGTCTCGCTCGCTCTCTCTGTCTCGCTCGCTCTCGCTCTCTGTCTCGCTCGCTCTCGCTCTCTGTCTCGCTCGCTCTCGCTCTCTGTCTCGCTCGCTCTCGCTCTCTGGCTCGCTCGCTCTCTCTGTCTCGCTCGCTCTCTGTCTCGCTCGCTCTCTGTCTCGCTCGCTCTCGCTCTCTGTCTCGCTCGCTCTCGTTCTCTGTCTCGCTCGTTCTCTGTCTCGCTCGTTCTCTGTCTCGCTCGCTCTCTGTCTCGCTCGCTCTCGCTCTCTGTCTCGCTCGCTCTCGTTCTCTGTCTCGCTCGTTCTCTGTCTCGCTCGTTCTCTGTCTCGCTCGTTCTCTGTCTCGCTCGCTCTCGCTCTCTGTCTCGCTCGCTCTCTGTCTCGCTCGCTCTCTGTCTCGCTCGCTCTCTGTCTCGCTCGCTCTCTGTCTCGCTCGCTCTCTGTCTCGCTCGCTCTCTGTCTCGCTCGCTCTCTGTCTCGCTCGCTCTCGCTCTCTGTCTCGCTCGCTCTCGCTCTCTGTCTCGCTCGCTCTCGCTCTCTGTCTCGCTCGCTCTCGCTCTCTGTCTCGCTCGCTCTCTGTCTCGCTCGCTCTCGCTCTCTGTCTCGCTCGCTCTCGTTCTCTGTCTCGCTCGTTCTCTGTCTCGCTCGTTCTCTGTCTCGCTCGTTCTCTGTCTCGCTCGCTCTCGCTCTCTGTCTCGCTCGCTCTCGCTCTCTGTCTCGCTCGCTCTCGCTCTCTGTCTCGCTCGCTCTCGCTCTCTGTCTCGCTCGCTCTCGCTCTCTGTCTCGCTCGCTCTCTGTCTCGCTCGCTCTCTGTCTCGCTCGCTCTCGCTCTCTGTCTCGCTCGCTCTCGCTCTCTGTCTCGCTCGCTCTCGCTCTCTGTCTCGCTCGCTCTCTGTCTCGCTCGCTCTCGCTCTCTGTCTCGCTCGCTCTCGCTCTCTGTCTCGCTCGCTCTCTCTCTCTGTCTCGCTCGCTCTCGCTCTCTGTCTCGCTCGCTCTCTGTCTCGCTCGCTCTCGCTCTCTGTCTCGCTCGCTCTCGCTCTCTGTCTCGCTCGCTCTCTGTCTCGCTCGCTCTCTGTCTCGCTCGCTCTCTGTCTCGCTCGCTCTCGCTCTCTGTCTCGCTCGCTCTCTGTCTCTCTCGCTCTCTGTCTCTCTCGCTCTCTGTCTCGCTCGCTCTCGCTCTCTGTCTCGCTCGCTCTCGCTCTCTGTCTCGCTCGCTCTCGCTCTCTGTCTCGCTCGCTCTCGCTCTCTGTCTCGCTCGCTCTCGCTCTCTGTCTCGCTCGCTCTCGCTCTCTGTCTCGCTCGCTCTCGCTCTCTGTCTCGCTCGCTCTCGCTCTCTGTCTCGCTCGCTCTCGCTCTCTGTCTCGCTCGCTCTCGCTCTCTGTCTCGCTCGCTCTCTGTCTCGCTCGCTCTCGCTCTCTGTCTCGCTCGCTCTCGCTCTCTGTCTCGCTCGCTCTCTGTCTCGCTCGCTCTCTGTCTCGCTCGCTCTCTGTCTCGCTCGCTCTCTGTCTCGCTCGCTCTCGCTCTCTGTCTCGCTCGCTCTCGCTCTCTGTCTCGCTCGCTCTCGCTCTCTGTCTCGCTCGCTCTCTGTCTCGCTCGCTCTCGCTCTCTGTCTCGCTCGCTCTCTGTCTCGCTCGCTCTCGCTCTCTGTCTCGCTCGCTCTCGCTCTCTGTCTCTCTCGCTCTCTGTCTCGCTCGCTCTCGCTCTCTGTCTCGCTCGCTCTCTGTCTCGCTCGCTCTCTGTCTCGCTCGCTCTCGCTCTCTGTCTCGCTCGCTCTCGCTCTCTGTCTCGCTCGCTCTCGCTCTCTGTCTCGCTCGCTCTCGCTCTCTGTCTCGCTCGCTCTCGCTCTCTGTCTCGCTCGCTCTCGCTCTCTGTCTCGCTCGCTCTCGCTCTCTGTCTCCCTCGCTCTCTGTCTCGCTCGCTCTCTGTCTCGCTCGCTCTCGCTCTCTGTCTCGCTCGCTCTCTGTCTCGCTCGCTCTCTGTCTCGCTCGCTCTCTGTCTCGCTCGCTCTCTGTCTCGCTCGCTCTCTGTCTCGCTCGCTCTCGCTCTCTGTCTCGCTCGCTCTCGCTCTCTGTCTCGCTCGCTCTCTGTCTCGCTCGCTCTCGCTCTCTGTCTCGCTCGCTCTCGCTCTCTGTCTCGCTCGCTCTCTGTCTCGCTCGCTCTCGCTCTCTGTCTCGCTCGCTCTCGCTCTCTGTCTCGCTCGCTCTCTGTCTCGCTCGCTCTCTGTCTCGCTCGCTCTCGCTCTCTGTCTCGCTCTCTGTCTCGCTCTCGCTCTCTGTCTCGCTCTCGCTCTCTGTCTCGCTCTCGCTCTCTGTCTCGCTCTCGCTCTCTGTCTCGCTCTCGCTCTCTGTCTCGCTCTCGCTCTCTGTCTCGCTCTCGCTCTCTGTCTCGCTCTCTGTCTCGCTCTCGCTCTCTGTCTCGCTCTCTGTCTCGCTCTCGCTCTCTGTCTCGCTCTCTGTCTCGCTCTCGCTCTCTGTCTCGCTCTCGCTCTCTGTCTCGCTCTCGCTCTCTGTCTCGCTCTCGCTCTCTGTCTCGCTCTCGCTCTCTGTCTCGCTCTCGCTCTCTGTCTCGCTCGCTCTCGCTCTCTGTCTCTGTCTCGCTCTCGCTCTCTGTCTCTGTCTCGCTCTCGCTCTCTGTCTCGCTCGCTCTCGCTCTCTGTCTCTCTCGCTCTCTGTCTCGCTCGCTCTCGCTCTCTGTCTCTGTCTCGCTCTCGCTCTCTGTCTCTGTCTCGCTCTCGCTCTCTGTCTCGCTCGCTCTCGCTCTCTGTCTCTCTCGCTCTCGCTCTCTGTCTCTCTCGCTCTCTGTCTCGCTCTCTGTCTCGCTCGCTCTCGCTCTCTGTCTCGCTCGCTCTCGCTCTCTGTCTCGCTCGCTCTCGCTCTCTGTCTCGCTCGCTCTCGCTCTCTGTCTCGCTCGCTCTCGCTCTCTGTCTCGCTCGCTCTCGCTCTCTGTCTCGCTCGCTCTCGCTCTCTGTCTCGCTCGCTCTCGCTCTCTGTCTCGCTCTCTGTCTCTCTCTCTGTCTCGCTCTCTGTCTCGCTCTCTGTCTCGCTCTCTGTCTCGCTCTCTGTCTCGCTCTCTGTCTCGCTCTCTGTCTCGCTCTCTGTCTCGCTCTCTGTCTCGCTCTCTGTCTCGCTCTCTGTCTCGCTCTCTGGCTCGCTCTCTGGCTCGCTCGCTCTCGCTCTCTGGCTCGCTCTCGCTCTCTGGCTCGCTCTCGCTCTCTGGCTAGCTCGCTCTCTGTCTCGCTCGCTCGCTCTCGCTCGCTCGCTCTCGCTCTCTGTCTCTCTCGCTCTCTGTCTCTCTCGCTCTCTGTCTCTCTCGCTCTCTGTCTCGCTCTCTGTCTCGCTCTCTGTCTCGCTCTCTGTCTCTCTCGCTCTCTGTCTCTCTCGCTCTCTGTCTCTCTCGCTCTCTGTCTCTCTCGCTCTCTGTCTCTCTCGCTCTCTGTCTCTCTCGCTCTCTGTCTCTCTCGCTCTCTGTCTCTCTCGCTCTCTGTCTCTCTCGCTCTCTGTCTCTCTCGCTCTCTGTCTCTCTCGCTCTCTGTCTCTCTCGCTCTCTGTCTCTCTCGCTCTCTGTCTCTCTCGCTCTCTGTCTCTCTCGCTCTCTGTCTCGCTCTCGCTCTCGCTCGCTCTCGCTCGCTCTCGCTCGCTCTCTCTCGCTCTGTCTCGCTCGCTCTCGCTCTCTGTCTCGCTCGCTCTCGCTCTCTGTCTCGCTCGCTCTCGCTCTCTGTCTCGCTCGCTCTCGCTCTCTGTCTCGCTCGCTCTCGCTCTCTGTCTCGCTCGCTCTCGCTCTCTGTCTCGCTCGCTCTCGCTCTCTGTCTCGCTCGCTCTCGCTCTCTGTCTCGCTCGCTCTCGCTCTCTGTCTCGCTCGCTCTCGCTCTCTGTCTCGTTCGCTCTCGCTCTCTGTCTCGCTCTCTGTCTCGCTCTCTGTCTCGCTCTCTGTCTCGCTCTCTGTCTCGCTCTCTGTCTCGCTCTCTGTCTCGCTCTCTGTCTCGCTCTCTGTCTCGCTCTCTGTCTCGCTCTCTGTCTCGCTCTCTGTCTCGCTCTCTGTCTCGCTCTCTGTCTCGCTCTCTGTCTCGCTCTCTGTCTCGCTCTCTGTCTCGCTCTCTGTCTCGCTCTCTGTCTCGCTCTCTGTCTCGCTCTCTGTCTCGCTCTCTGTCTCGCTCTCTGTCTCGCTCTCTGTCTCGCTCTCTGTCTCGCTCTCTGTCTCGCTCTCTGTCTCGCTCTCTGTCTCGCTCTCTGTCTCGCTCTCTGTCTCGCTCTCTGTCTCGCTCTCTGTCTCGCTCTCTGTCTCGCTCTCTGTCTCGCTCGCTCTCTGTCTCGCTCGCTCTCTGTCTCTCTCGCTCTCTGTCTCTCTCGCTCTCTGTCTCTCTCGCTCTCTGTCTCTCTCGCTCTCTGTCTCTCTCGCTCTCTGTCTCTCTCGCTCTCTGTCTCTCTCGCTCTCTGTCTCTCTCGCTCTCTGTCTCTCTCGCTCTCTGTCTCTCTCGCTCTCTGTCTCTCTCGCTCTCTGTCTCTCTCGCTCTCTGTCTCTCTCGCTCGCTCTCGCTCTCTGTCTCTCTCGCTCTCTGTCTCTCTCGCTCTCTGTCTCTCTCGCTCTCTGTCTCTCTCGCTCTCTGTCTCTCTCTCTCTCTGTCTCGCTCGCTCTCGCTCGCTCGCTCTCGCTCTCTGTCTCTCTCGCTCTCTGTCTCTCTCGCTCTCTGTCTCTCTCGCTCTCTTTCTCGCTCGCTCTCTGTCTCGCTCGCTCTCTGTCTCTCTCGCTCTCTGTCTCTCTCGCTCTCTGTCTCTCTCGCTCTCTGTCTCTCTCGCTCTCTGTCTCTCTCGCTCTCTGTCTCTCTCGCTCTCTGTCTCTCTCGCTCTCTGTCTCTCTCGCTCTCTGTCTCGCTCGCTCGCTCTCGCTCTCTGTCTCTCTCGCTCTCTGTCTCTCTCGCTCTCTGTCTCTCTCGCTCTCTGTCTCTCTCTCTCTCTGTCTCGCTCGCTCTCGCTCGCTCGCTCTCGCTCTCTGTCTCTCTCGCTCTCTGTCTCTCTCGCTCTCTGTCTCTCTCGCTCTCTTTCTCGCTCGCTCTCTGTCTCTCTCGCTCTCTGTCTCTCTCGCTCTCTGTCTCTCTCGCTCTCTGTCTCTCTCGCTCTCTGTCTCTCTCGCTCTCTGTCTCTCTCGCTCTCTGTCTCTCTCGCTCTCTGTCTCTCTCGCTCTCTGTCTCGCTCTCGCTCTCTGTCTCGCTCTCTGTCTCGCTCGCTCTCGCTCTCTGTCTCTCTCGCTCTCTGTCTCGCTCTCGCTCTCTGTCTCGCTCTCGCTCGCTCTCGCTCGCTCTCGCTCTCTGTCTCGCTCGCTCTCGCTCTCTGTCTCGCTCGCTCTCGCTCTCTGTCTCGCTCGCTCTCGCTCTCTGTCTCGCTCGCTCTCGCTCTCTGTCTCGCTCGCTCTCTGTCTCGCTCGCTCTCTGTCTCGCTCGCTCTCTGTCTCGCTCGCTCTCTGTCTCGCTCGCTCTCGCTCTCTGTCTCGCTCGCTCTCGCTCTCTGTCTCGCTCGCTCTCGCTCTCTGTCTCGCTCGCTCTCGCTCTCTGTCTCGCTCGCTCTCGCTCTCTGTCTCGCTCGCTCTCGCTCTCTGTCTCGCTCGCTCTCGCTCTCTGTCTCGCTCGCTCTCGCTCTCTGTCTCGCTCTCTGTCTCGCTCTCTGTCTCGCTCTCTGTCTCGCTCTCTGTCTCGCTCTCTGTCTCGCTCTCTGTCTCGCTCTCTGTCTCGCTCTCTGTCTCGCTCTCTGTCTCGCTCTCTGTCTCTCTCGCTCTCTGTCTCTCTCGCTCTCTGTCTCTCTCGCTCTCTGTCTCTCTCGCTCTCTGTCTCTCTCGCTCTCTGTCTCTCTCGCTCTCTGTCTCTCTCGCTCTCTGTCTCTCTCGCTCTCTGTCTCTCTCGCTCTCTGTCTCTCTCGCTCTCTTTCTCGCTCGCTCTCTGTCTCTCTCGCTCTCTGTCTCTCTCGCTCTCTGTCTCTCTCGCTCTCTGTCTCTCTCGCTCTCTGTCTCGCTCGCTCTCTGTCTCGCTCGCTCTCTGTCTCTCTCGCTCTCTGTCTCTCTCGCTCTCTGTCTCTCTCGCTCTCTGTCTCTCTCGCTCTCTGTCTCTCTCGCTCTCTGTCTCTCTCGCTCTCTGTCTCTCTCGCTCTCTGTCTCGCTCTCGCTCGCTCTCGCTCGCTCTCGCTCTCTGTCTCGCTCGCTCTCGCTCTCTGTCTCGCTCGCTCTCGCTCTCTGTCTCGCTCGCTCTCGCTCTCTGTCTCGCTCGCTCTCGCTCTCTGTCTCGCTCGCTCTCTGTCTCGCTCGCTCTCTGTCTCGCTCGCTCTCTGTCTCGCTCGCTCTCTGTCTCGCTCGCTCTCTGTCTCGCTCGCTCTCTGTCTCGCTCGCTCTCGCTCTCTGTCTCGCTCGCTCTCGCTCTCTGTCTCGCTCGCTCTCGCTCTCTGTCTCGCTCTCTGTCTCGCTCTCTGTCTCGCTCTCTGTCTCGCTCTCTGTCTCGCTCTCTGTCTCGCTCTCTGTCTCGCTCTCTGTCTCGCTCTCTGTCTCGCTCTCTGTCTCGCTCTCTGTCTCGCTCTCTGTCTCGCTCTCTGTCTCGCTCTCTGTCTCGCTCTCTGTCTCGCTCTCTGTCTCGCTCTCTGTCTCGCTCTCTGTCTCGCTCTCTGTCTCGCTCTCTGTCTCGCTCGCTCTGGCTCGCTCGCTCTGGCTCGCTCGCTCTGGCTCGCTCGCTCTGGCTCGCTCGCTCTGGCTCGCTCGCTCTGGCTCGCTCGCTCTCTGGCTCGCTCGCTCTCTGGCTCGCTCGCTCTCTGGCTCGCTCGCTCTCTGGCTCGCTCGCTCTCTGGCTCGCTCGCTCTCTGGCTCGCTCGCTCTCTGGCTCGCTCGCTCTCTGTCTCGCTCGCTCTCGCTCTCTGTCTCTCTCGCTCTCTGTCTCTCTCGCTCTCTGTCTCTCTCGCTCTCTGTCTCGCTCGCTCTCTGTCTCTCGCTCTCTGTCTCGCTCGCTCTCGCTCTCTGTCTCGCTCGCTCTCGCTCTCGCTCTCTGTCTCGCTCGCTCTCGCTCTCTGTCTCGCTCGCTCTCGCTCTCTGTCTCGCTCGCTCTCGCTCTCTCTCGCTCGCTCTCGCTCTCTGTCTCGCTCGCTCTCGCTCTCTGTCTCGCTCGCTCTCGCTCTCTGTCTCGCTCGCTCTCGCTCTCTGTCTCGCTCGCTCTCTGTCTCGCTCGCTCTCGCTCTCTGTCTCGCTCGCTCTCGCTCTCTGTCTCGCTCGCTCTCGCTCTCTGTCTCGCTCTCTGTCTCGCTCTCTGTCTCGCTCGCTCTCTGTCTCGCTCGCTCTCGCTCTCTGTCTCGCTCGCTCTCGCTCTCTGTCTCGCTCGCTCTCGCTCGCTCGCTCTCGCTCGCTCGCTCTCGCTCTCTGTCTCTCTCGCTCTCTGTCTCTCTCGCTCTCTGTCTCTCTCGCTCTCTGTCTCGCTCGCTCTCTGTCTCGCTCGCTCTCTGTCTCGCTCGCTCTCTGTCTCTCTCGCTCTCTGTCTCTCTCGCTCTCTGTCTCTCTCGCTCTCTGTCTCTCTCGCTCTCTGTCTCTCTCGCTCTCTGTCTCGCTCGCTCTCTGTCTCGCTCGCTCTCTGTCTCGCTCGCTCTCTGTCTCGCTCGCTCTCGCTCTCTGTCTCGCTCGCTCTCGCTCTCTGTCTCGCTCGCTCTCTGTCTCGCTCGCTCTCGCTCTCTGTCTCGCTCGCTCTCGCTCTCTGTCTCGCTCGCTCTCGCTCTCTGTCTCGCTCTCTGTCTCGCTCTCTGTCTCGCTCTCTGTCTCGCTCTCTGTCTCGCTCTCTGTCTCGCTCTCTGTCTCGCTCTCTGTCTCGCTCTCTGTCTCGCTCTCTGTCTCGCTCTCTGTCTCGCTCTCTGTCTCGCTCTCTGTCTCGCTCTCTGTCTCGCTCTCTGTCTCGCTCTCTGTCTCGCTCTCTGTCTCGCTCTCTGTCTCGCTCTCTGTCTCGCTCTCTGTCTCGCTCTCTGTCTCGCTCTCTGTCTCGCTCTCTGTCTCGCTCTCTGTCTCGCTCTCTGTCTCGCTCTCTGGCTCGCTCTCTGGCTCGCTCTCTGGCTCGCTCGCTCTCTGGCTCGCTCGCTCTCTGGCTCGCTCGCTCTCTGGCTCGCTCGCTCTCTGTCTCTCTCGCTCTCTGTCTCTCTCGCTCTCTGTCTCTCTCGCTCTCTGTCTCTCTCGCTCTCTGTCTCGCTCGCTCTCTGTCTCGCTCGCTCTCTGTCTCGCTCGCTCTCTGTCTCGCTCGCTCTCTGTCTCGCTCGCTCTCTGTCTCGCTCGCTCTCTGTCTCGCTCGCTCTCGCTCTCGCTCGCTCTCGCTCGCTCTCGCTCGCTCTCGCTCGCTCTCTGTCTCGCTCGCTCGCTCTCTGTCTCGCTCGCTCGCTCTCTGTCTCGCTCGCTCGCTCTCTGTCTCGCTCGCTCGCTCTCTGTCTCGCTCGCTCGCTCTCTGTCTCGCTCGCTCGCTCTCTGTCTCGCTCGCTCGCTCTCTGTCTCGCTCGCTCGCTCTCTGTCTCGCTCGCTCGCTCTCTGTCTCGCTCGCTCGCTCTCTGTCTCGCTCGCTCGCTCTCTGTCTCGCTCGCTCGCTCTCTGTCTCGCTCGCTCGCTCTCTGTCTCGCTCGCTCTCTGTCTGTCTCGCTCTCTGTCTCGCTCTCTGTCTCTCTCGCTCTCTGTCTCTCTCGCTCTCTGTCTCTCTCGCTCTCTGTCTCTCTCGCTCTCTGTCTCTCTCGCTCTCTGTCTCTCTCGCTCTCTGTCTCTCTCGCTCTCTGTCTCTCTCGCTCTCTGTCTCTCTCGCTCTCTGTCTCGCTCGCTCTCGCTCGCTCGCTCTCGCTCGCTCGCTCTCGCTCTCTGTCTCTCTCGCTCTCTGTCTCTCTCGCTCTCTGTCTCTCTCGCTCTCTGTCTCTCTCGCTCTCTGTCTCTCTCGCTCTCTGTCTCTCTCGCTCTCTGTCTCTCTCGCTCTCTGTCTCTCTCGCTCTCTGTCTCTCTCGCTCTCTGTCTCTCTCGCTCTCTGTCTCTCTCGCTCTCTGTCTCTCTCGCTCTCTGTCTCTCTCGCTCTCTGTCTCTCTCGCTCTCTGTCTCTCTCGCTCTCTGTCTCTCTCGCTCTCTGTCTCTCTCGCTCTCTGTCTCTCTCGCTCTCTGTCTCGCTCGCTCTCTGTCTCGCTCTCGCTCGCTCTCGCTCGCTCTCGCTCTCTGTCTCGCTCGCTCTCGCTCTCTGTCTCGCTAGCTCTCGCTCTCTGTCTCGCTCGCTCTCTGTCTCGCTCGCTCTCTGTCTCGCTCGCTCTCTGTCTCGCTCGCTCTCTGTCTCGCTCGCTCTCGCTCTCTGTCTCGCTCGCTCTCGCTCTCTGTCTCGCTCGCTCTCGCTCGCTCGCTCTCGCTCGCTCGCTCTCGCTCTCTGTCTCTCTCGCTCTCTGTCTCTCTCGCTCTCTGTCTCTCTCGCTCTCTGTCTCTCTCGCTCTCTGTCTCGCTCGCTCTCTGTCTCGCTCGCTCTCTGTCTCGCTCGCTCTCTGTCTCTCTCGCTCTCTGTCTCTCTCGCTCTCTGTCTCTCTCGCTCTCTGTCTCTCTCGCTCTCTGTCTCTCTCGCTCTCTGTCTCGCTCGCTCTCTGTCTCGCTCGCTCTCTGTCTCGCTCGCTCTCTGTCTCGCTCGCTCTCTGTCTCGCTCGCTCTCGCTCTCGCTCGCTCTCGCTCGCTCTCGCTCGCTCTCTGTCTCGCTCGCTCGCTCTCTGTCTCGCTCGCTCGCTCTCTGTCTCGCTCGCTCGCTCTCTGTCTCGCTCGCTCGCTCTCTGTCTCGCTCGCTCGCTCTCTGTCTCGCTCGCTCGCTCTCTGTCTCGCTCGCTCGCTCTCTGTCTCGCTCGCTCGCTCTCTGTCTCGCTCGCTCGCTCTCTGTCTCGCTCGCTCGCTCTCTGTCTCGCTCGCTCGCTCTCTGTCTCGCTCGCTCTCTGTCTGTCTCGCTCTCTGTCTGTCTCGCTCTCTGTCTCTCTCGCTCTCTGTCTCTCTCGCTCTCTGTCTCTCTCGCTCTCTGTCTCTCTCGCTCTCTGTCTCTCTCGCTCTCTGTCTCTCTCGCTCTCTGTCTCTCTCGCTCTCTGTCTCTCTCGCTCTCTGTCTCTCTCGCTCTCTGTCTCGCTCGCTCTCGCTCTCTGTCTCTCTCGCTCTCTGTCTCTCTCGCTCTCTGTCTCTCTCGCTCTCTGTCTCTCTCGCTCTCTGTCTCTCTCGCTCTCTGTCTCTCTCGCTCTCTGTCTCTCTCGCTCTCTGTCTCTCTCGCTCTCTGTCTCTCTCGCTCTCTGTCTCTCTCGCTCTCTGTCTCTCTCGCTCTCTGTCTCTCTCGCTCTCTGTCTCTCTCGCTCTCTGTCTCTCTCGCTCTCTGTCTCTCTCGCTCTCTGTCTCTCTCGCTCTCTGTCTCTCTCGCTCTCTGTCTCTCTCGCTCTCTGTCTCTCTCGCTCTCTGTCTCGCTCGCTCTCTGTCTCGCTCTCGCTCGCTCTCGCTCGCTCTCGCTCTCTGTCTCGCTCGCTCTCGCTCTCTGTCTCGCTAGCTCTCGCTCTCTGTCTCGCTCGCTCACTGTCTCGCTCGCTCTCTGTCTCGCTCGCTCTCTGTCTCGCTCGCTCTCTGTCTCGCTCGCTCTCGCTCTCTGTCTCGCTCGCTCTCGCTCTCTGTCTCGCTCGCTCTCGCTCGCTCGCTCTCGCTCGCTCGCTCTCGCTCTCTGTCTCTCTCGCTCTCTGTCTCTCTCGCTCTCTGTCTCTCTCGCTCTCTGTCTCTCTCGCTCTCTGTCTCTCTCGCTCTCTGTCTCTCTCGCTCTCTGTCTCTCTCGCTCTCTGTCTCTCTCGCTCTCTGTCTCTCTCGCTCTCTGTCTCTCTCGCTCTCTGTCTCTCTCGCTCTCTGTCTCTCTCGCTCTCTGTCTCTCTCGCTCTCTGTCTCTCTCGCTCTCTGTCTCTCTCGCTCTCTGTCTCTCTCGCTCTCTGTCTCGCTCGCTCTCTGTCTCGCTCTCGCTCGCTCTCGCTCGCTCTCGCTCTCTGTCTCGCTCGCTCTCGCTCTCTGTCTCGCTAGCTCTCGCTCTCTGTCTCGCTCGCTCTCTGTCTCGCTCGCTCTCTGTCTCGCTCGCTCTCTGTCTCGCTCGCTCTCTGTCTCGCTCGCTCTCTGTCTCGCTCGCTCTCGCTCTCTGTCTCGCTCGCTCTCGCTCTCTGTCTCGCTCGCTCTCGCTCTCTGTCTCGCTCGCTCTCGCTCTCTGTCTCGCTCGCTCTCGCTCTCTGTCTCGCTCGCTCTCGCTCTCTGTCTCGCTCGCTCTCGCTCTCTGTCTCGCTCGCTCTCTGTCTCGCTCGCTCTCGCTCTCTGTCTCGCTCGCTCTCGCTCTCTGTCTCGCTCGCTCTCCCTCTCTGTCTCGCTCTCTGTCTCGCTCTCTGTCTCGCTCTCTCTCTCGCTCTCTGTCTCTCTCTGTCTCTCTCGCTCTCTGTCTCTCTCGCTCTCTGTCTCTCTCGCTCTCTGTCTCTCTCGCTCTCTGTCTCTCTCGCTCTCTGTCTCTCTCGCTCTCTGTCTCTCTCGCTCTCTGTCTCTCTCGCTCTCTGTCTCTCTCGCTCTCTGTCTCTCTCGCTCTCTGTCTCTCTCGCTCTCTGTCTCTCTCGCTCTCTTTCTCGCTCGCTCTCTGTCTCTCTCGCTCTCTGTCTCTCTCGCTCTCTGTCTCTCTCGCTCTCTGTCTCTCTCGCTCTCTGTCTCTCTCGCTCTCTGTCTCTCTCGCTCTCTGTCTCTCTCGCTCTCTGTCTCTCTCGCTCTCTGTCTCTCTCGCTCTCTGTCTCTCTCGCTCTCTGTCTCTCTCGCTCTCTGTCTCTCTCGCTCTCTGTCTCTCTCGCTCTCTGTCTCTCTCGCTCTCTGTCTCTCTCGCTCTCTGTCTCTCTCGCTCTCTGTCTCTCTCGCTCTCTGTCTCGCTCTCGCTCGCTCTCGCTCGCTCTCGCTCTCTGTCTCGCTCGCTCTCTGTCTCTCTCGCTCTCTGTCTCTCTCGCTCTCTGTCTCGCTCTCGCTCGCTCTCGCTCTCTGTCTCGCTCGCTCTCGCTCTCGCTCGCTCTCGCTCTCTGTCTCGCTCGCTCTCGCTCTCTGTCTCGCTCGCTCTCGCTCTCTGTCTCGCTCGCTCTCGCTCTCTGTCTCGCTCGCTCTCGCTCTCTGTCTCGCTCGCTCTCGCTCTCTCGCTCGCTCTCGCTCTCTGTCTCGCTCGCTCTCTGTCTCGCTCGCTCTCTGTCTCGCTCGCTCTCTGTCTCGCTCGCTCTCTGTCTCGCTCGCTCTCGCTCTCTGTCTCGCTCGCTCTCGCTCTCTGTCTCGCTCGCTCTCGCTCTCTGTCTCGCTCGCTCTCGCTCTCTGTCTCGCTCGCTCTCGCTCTCTGTCTCGCTCTCTGTCTCGCTCTCTGTCTCGCTCTCTGTCTCGCTCTCTGTCTCGCTCTCTGTCTCGCTCTCTGTCTCGCTCTCTGTCTCGCTCTCTGTCTCGCTCTCTGTCTCGCTCTCTGTCTCGCTCTCTGGCTCGCTCTCTGGCTCGCTCTCTGGCTCGCTCGCTCTGGCTCGCTCGCTCTCTGGCTCGCTCGCTCTGGCTCGCTCGCTCTCTGGCTCGCTCGCTCTCTGGCTCGCTCGCTCTCTGGCTCGCTCGCTCTCTGGCTCGCTCGCTCTCTGGCTCGCTCGCTCTCTGGCTCGCTCGCTCTCTGGCTCGCTCGCTCTCTGGCTCGCTCGCTCTCGCTCTCTGTCTCTCTCGCTCTCTGTCTCTCTCGCTCTCTGTCTCTCTCGCTCTCTGTCTCGCTCGCTCTCTGTCTCGCTCGCTCTCTGTCTCTCTCGCTCTCTGTCTCTCTCGCTCTCTGTCTCTCTCGCTCTCTGTCTCTCTCGCTCTCTGTCTCTCTCGCTCTCTGTCTCTCTCGCTCTCTGTCTCTCTCGCTCTCTGTCTCTCTCGCTCTCTGTCTCTCTCGCTCTCTGTCTCTCTCGCTCTCTGTCTCTCTCGCTCTCTGTCTCTCTCGCTCTCTGTCTCTCTCTCTCTCTGTCTCGCTCGCTCTCTGGCTCGCTCTCTGTCTCTCTCGCTCTCTGTCTCTCTCGCTCTCTGTCTCTCTCGCTCTCTGTCTCTCTCGCTCTCTGTCTCTCTCGCTCTCTGTCTCTCTCGCTCTCTGTCTCTCTCGCTCTCTGTCTCTCTCGCTCTCTGTCTCTCTCTCTCTCTGTCTCGCTCGCTCTCTGTCTCGCTCGCTCTCTGGCTCGCTCGCTCTCTGGCTCGCTCGCTCTCTGGCTCGCTCTCTGGCTCTGTCTCTCTCGCTCTCTGTCTCTCTCGCTCTCTGTCTCTCTCGCTCTCTGTCTCTCTCGCTCTCTTTCTCGCTCGCTCTCTGTCTCTCTCGCTCTCTGTCTCTCTCGCTCTCTGTCTCTCTCGCTCTCTGTCTCTCTCGCTCTCTGTCTCTCTCGCTCTCTGTCTCTCTCGCTCTCTGTCTCTCTCGCTCTCTGTCTCTCTCGCTCTCTGTCTCTCTCGCTCTCTGTCTCTCTCGCTCTCTGTCTCTCTCGCTCTCTGTCTCTCTCGCTCTCTGTCTCTCTCGCTCTCTGTCTCTCTCGCTCTCTGTCTCTCTCGCTCTCTGTCTCTCTCGCTCTCTGTCTCTCTCGCTCTCTGTCTCTCTCGCTCTCTGTCTCTCTCGCTCTCTGTCTCTCTCGCTCTCTGTCTCTCTCGCTCTCTGTCTCTCTCGCTCTCTGTCTCTCTCGCTCTCTGTCTCTCTCGCTCTCTGTCTCTCTCGCTCTCTGTCTCGCTCGCTCTCTGTCTCGCTCGCTCTCGCTCTCTGTCTCGCTCGCTCTCGCTCGCTCTCGCTCTCTGTCTCGCTCGCTCTCGCTCTCTGTCTCGCTCGCTCTCTGTCTCGCTCGCTCTCTGTCTCGCTCGCTCTCTGTCTCGCTCGCTCTCGCTCTCTGTCTCGCTCGCTCTCGCTCTCTGTCTCGCTCGCTCTCGCTCTCTGTCTCGCTCGCTCTCGCTCTCTGTCTCGCTCGCTCTCGCTCTCTGTCTCGCTCGCTCTCGCTCTCTGTCTCGCTCGCTCTCTGTCTCGCTCGCTCTCGCTCTCTGTCTCGCTCGCTCTCGCTCTCTGTCTCGCTCGCTCTCGCTCTCTGTCTCGCTCGCTCTCGCTCTCTGTCTCGCTCGCTCTCGCTCTCTGTCTCGCTCGCTCTCGCTCTCTGTCTCGCTCTCTGTCTCGCTCTCTGTCTCGCTCTCTGTCTCGCTCTCTGTCTCGCTCTCTGTCTCTCTCTCTGTCTCTCTCGCTCTCTGTCTCTCTCGCTCTCTGTCTCTCTCGCTCTCTGTCTCTCTCGCTCTCTGTCTCTCTCGCTCTCTGTCTCTCTCGCTCTCTGTCTCTCTCGCTCTCTGTCTCTCTCGCTCTCTTTCTCGCTCGCTCTCTGTCTCTCTCGCTCTCTGTCTCTCTCGCTCTCTGTCTCTCTCGCTCTCTGTCTCTCTCGCTCTCTGTCTCTCTCGCTCTCTGTCTCTCTCGCTCTCTGTCTCTCTCGCTCTCTGTCTCTCTCGCTCTCTGTCTCTCTCGCTCTCTGTCTCTCTCGCTCTCTGTCTCTCTCGCTCTCTGTCTCTCTCGCTCTCTGTCTCTCTCGCTCTCTGTCTCTCTCGCTCTCTGTCTCTCTCGCTCTCTGTCTCGCTCTCGCTCGCTCTCGCTCTCTGTCTCGCTCGCTCTCGCTCTCTGTCTCGCTCGCTCTCGCTCTCTGTCTCGCTCGCTCTCTGTCTCGCTCGCTCTCGCTCTCTGTCTCGCTCGCTCTCGCTCTCTGTCTCGCTCGCTCTCGCTCTCTGTCTCGCTCGCTCTCGCTCTCTGTCTCGCTCGCTCTCGCTCTCTGTCTCGCTCGCTCTCGCTCTCTGTCTCGCTCGCTCTCGCTCTCTGTCTCGCTCGCTCTCGCTCTCTGTCTCGCTCGCTCTCGCTCTCTGTCTCGCTCTCTGTCTCGCTCTCTGTCTCGCTCTCTGTCTCGCTCTCTGTCTCGCTCTCTGTCTCGCTCTCTGTCTCTCTCGCTCTCTGTCTCTCTCGCTCTCTGTCTCTCTCGCTCTCTGTCTCTCTCGCTCTCTGTCTCTCTCGCTCTCTGTCTCTCTCGCTCTCTGTCTCTCTCGCTCTCTGTCTCTCTCGCTCTCTGTCTCTCTCGCTCTCTGTCTCTCTCGCTCTCTGTCTCTCTCGCTCTCTGTCTCTCTCGCTCTCTGTCTCTCTCGCTCTCTGTCTCTCTCGCTCTCTGTCTCTCTCGCTCTCTGTCTCTCTCGCTCTCTGTCTCTCTCGCTCTCTGTCTCTCTCGCTCTCTGTCTCTCTCGCTCTCTGTCTCTCTCGCTCTCTGTCTCTCTCGCTCTCTGTCTCTCTCGCTCTCTGTCTCTCTCGCTCTCTGTCTCTCTCGCTCTCTGTCTCTCTCGCTCTCTGTCTCTCTCGCTCTCTGTCTCTCTCGCTCTCTGTCTCTCTCGCTCTCTGTCTCTCTCGCTCTCTGTCTCTCTCGCTCTCTGTCTCTCTCGCTCTCTGTCTCTCTCGCTCTCTGTCTCTCTCGCTCTCTGTCTCTCTCGCTCTCTGTCTCTCTCGCTCTCTGTCTCTCTCGCTCTCGCTCGCTCTCGCTCGCTCTCGCTCGCTGTCTCGCTCGCTCTCGCTCTCTGTCTCGCTCGCTCTCGCTCTCTGTCTCGCTCGCTCTCGCTCTCTGTCTCGCTCGCTCTCGCTCTCTGTCTCGCTCGCTCTCGCTCTCTGTCTCGCTCGCTCTCGCTCTCTGTCTCGCTCGCTCTCGCTCTCTGTCTCGCTCGCTCTCGCTCTCTGTCTCGCTCGCTCTCTGTCTCGCTCGCTCTCTGTCTCGTTCGCTCTCGCTCTCTGTCTCGCTCGCTCTCTGTCTCGCTCGCTCTCGCTCTCTGTCTCGCTCGCTCTCGCTCTCTGTCTCGCTCTCTGTCTCGCTCTCTGTCTCGCTCTCTGTCTCGCTCTCTGTCTCGCTCTCTGTCTCGCTCTCTGTCTCGCTCTCTGTCTCGCTCTCTGTCTCGCTCTCTGTCTCGCTCTCTGTCTCGCTCTCTGTCTCGCTCTCTGTCTCGCTCTCTGTCTCGCTCTCTGTCTCGCTCTCTGTCTCGCTCTCTGTCTCGCTCTCTGTCTCGCTCTCTGTCTCGCTCTCTGTCTCGCTCTCTGTCTCGCTCTCTGTCTCGCTCTCTGTCTCGCTCTCTGTCTCGCTCTCTGTCTCGCTCGCTCTCTGGCTCTCTCGCTCGCTCTCTGTCTCTGTCTCTCGCTCGCTCGCTCTCTGTCTCGCTCGCTCGCTCTCTGTCTCGCTCGCTCGCTCTCTGTCTCGCTCGCTCGCTCTCTGTCTCGCTCGCTCGCTCTCTGTCTCGCTCGCTCGCTCTCTGTCTCGCTCGCTCGCTCTCTGTCTCGCTCGCTCGCTCTCTGTCTCGCTCGCTCTCTGTCTGTCTCGCTCTCTGTCTCGCTCTCTGTCTCTCTCGCTCTCTGTCTCTCTCGCTCTCTGTCTCTCTCGCTCTCTGTCTCTCTCGCTCTCTGTCTCTCTCGCTCTCTTTCTCGCTCGCTCTCTGTCTCTCTCGCTCTCTGTCTCTCTCGCTCTCTGTCTCTCTCGCTCTCTGTCTCTCTCGCTCTCTGTCTCTCTCGCTCTCTGTCTCTCTCGCTCTCTGTCTCTCTCGCTCTCTGTCTCTCTCGCTCTCTGTCTCTCTCGCTCTCTGTCTCTCTCGCTCTCTGTCTCGCTCTCGCTCTCTGTCTCGCTCGCTCTCGCTCTCTGTCTCGCTCGCTCTCGCTCTCTGTCTCGCTCGCTCTCGCTCTCTGTCTCGCTCGCTCTCGCTCTCTGTCTCGCTCGCTCTCTGTCTCGCTCGCTCTCTGTCTCGCTCGCTCTCGCTCTCTGTCTCGCTCGCTCTCGCTCTCTGTCTCGCTCGCTCTCGCTCTCTGTCTCGCTCGCTCTCGCTCTCTGTCTCGCTCGCTCTCGCTCTCTGTCTCGCTCGCTCTCGCTCTCTGTCTCGCTCGCTCTCGCTCTCTGTCTCGCTCGCTCTCGCTCTCTGTCTCGCTCGCTCTCGCTCTCTGTCTCGCTCGCTCTCGCTCTCTGTCTCGCTCTCTGTCTCGCTCTCTGTCTCGCTCTCTGTCTCGCTCTCTGTCTCGCTCTCTGTCTCGCTCTCTGTCTCGCTCTCTGTCTCGCTCTCTGTCTCTCTCGCTCTCTGTCTCTCTCGCTCTCTGTCTCTCTCGCTCTCTGTCTCTCTCGCTCTCTGTCTCTCTCGCTCTCTGTCTCTCTCGCTCTCTGTCTCTCTCGCTCTCTGTCTCTCTCGCTCTCTTTCTCGCTCGCTCTCTGTCTCGCTCGCTCTCTGTCTCGCTCGCTCTCTGTCTCGCTCGCTCTCTGTCTCTCTCGCTCTCTGTCTCTCTCGCTCTCTGTCTCTCTCGCTCTCTGTCTCTCTCGCTCTCTGTCTCTCTCGCTCTCTGTCTCTCTCGCTCTCTGTCTCTCTCGCTCTCTGTCTCTCTCGCTCTCTGTCTCTCTCGCTCTCTGTCTCTCTCGCTCTCTGTCTCTCTCGCTCTCTGTCTCTCTCGCTCTCTGTCTCTCTCGCTCTCTGTCTCTCTCGCTCTCTGTCTCTCTCGCTCTCTGTCTCTCTCGCTCTCTGTCTCGCTCTCGCTCGCTCTCGCTCGCTCTCGCTCGCTCTCGCTCTCTGTCTCGCTCGCTCTCGCTCTCTGTCTCGCTCGCTCTCGCTCTCTGTCTCGCTCGCTCTCGCTCTCTGTCTCGCTCGCTCTCTGTCTCGCTCGCTCTCGCTCTCTGTCTCGCTCGCTCTCGCTCTCTGTCTCGCTCGCTCTCGCTCTCTGTCTCGCTCGCTCTCGCTCTCTGTCTCGCTCGCTCTCGCTCTCTGTCTCGCTCGCTCTCGCTCTCTGTCTCGCTCGCTCTCGCTCTCTGTCTCGCTCGCTCTCGCTCTCTGTCTCGCTCGCTCTCGCTCTCTGTCTCGCTCGCTCTCGCTCTCTGTCTCGCTCTCTGTCTCGCTCTCTGTCTCGCTCTCTGTCTCGCTCTCTGTCTCGCTCTCTGTCTCTCTCGCTCTCTGTCTCTCTCGCTCTCTGTCTCTCTCGCTCTCTGTCTCTCTCGCTCTCTGTCTCTCTCGCTCTCTGTCTCTCTCGCTCTCTGTCTCTCTCGCTCTCTGTCTCTCTCGCTCTCTGTCTCTCTCGCTCTCTGTCTCTCTCGCTCTCTTTCTCGCTCGCTCTCTGTCTCTCTCGCTCTCTGTCTCTCTCGCTCTCTGTCTCTCTCGCTCTCTGTCTCTCTCGCTCTCTGTCTCTCTCGCTCTCTGTCTCTCTCGCTCTCTGTCTCTCTCGCTCTCTGTCTCTCTCGCTCTCTGTCTCTCTCGCTCTCTGTCTCTCTCGCTCTCTGTCTCTCTCGCTCTCTGTCTCTCTCGCTCTCTGTCTCTCTCGCTCTCTGTCTCTCTCGCTCTCTGTCTCTCTCGCTCTCTGTCTCTCTCGCTCTCTGTCTCTCTCGCTCTCTGTCTCGCTCTCGCTCTCGCTCTCGCTCTCTGTCTCGCTCTCGCTCGCTCTCGCTCGCTCTCGCTCTCTGTCTCGCTCGCTCTCGCTCTCTGTCTCGCTCGCTCTCGCTCTCTGTCTCGCTCGCTCTCGCTCTCTGTCTCGCTCGCTCTCGCTCTCTGTCTCGCTCGCTCTCTGTCTCGCTCGCTCTCTGTCTCGCTCTCTGTCTCGCTCTCTGTCTCGCTCTCTGTCTCGCTCTCTGTCTCGCTCTCTGTCTCGCTCGCTCTGGCTCGCTCGCTCTGGCTCGCTCGCTCTGGCTCGCTCGCTCTGGCTCGCTCGCTCTGGCTCGCTCGCTCTGGCTCGCTCGCTCTGGCTCGCTCGCTCTGGCTCGCTCGCTCTGGCTCGCTCGCTCTGGCTCGCTCGCTCTGGCTCGCTCGCTCTGGCTCGCTCGCTCGCTCTCTGGCTCGCTCGCTCTCTGGCTCGCTCGCTCTCGCTCTCTGTCTCTCTCGCTCTCTGTCTCTCTCGCTCTCTGTCTCGCTCGCTCTCTGTCTCGCTCGCTCTCTGTCTCTCTCGCTCTCTGTCTCTCTCGCTCTCTGTCTCTCTCGCTCTCTGTCTCTCTCGCTCTCTGTCTCGCTCGCTCTCTGTCTGTCTCGCTCTCTGTCTCGCTCTCTGTCTCGCTCTCGCTCGCTCTCGCTCTCGCTCGCTCTCGCTCTCGCTCTCGCTCTCGCTCTCGCTCTGTCTCGCTCGCTCTCTGTCTCGCTCGCTCTCTGTCTCGCTCGCTCTCTGTCTCGCTCGCTCGCTCTCTGTCTCGCTCGCTCGCTCTCTGTCTCGCTCGCTCGCTCTCTGTCTCGCTCGCTCGCTCTCTGTCTCGCTCGCTCGCTCTCTGTCTCGCTCGCTCGCTCTCTGTCTCGCTCGCTCGCTCTCTGTCTCGCTCGCTCGCTCTCTGTCTCGCTCGCTCGCTCTCTGTCTCGCTCGCTCGCTCTCTGTCTCGCTCGCTCTCGCTCTCTGTCTCGCTCGCTCTCGCTCTCTGTCTCGCTCGCTCTCGCTCTCTGTCTCGCTCGCTCTCGCTCTCTGTCTCGCTCGCTCTCGCTCTCTGTCTCGCTCGCTCTCGCTCTCTGTCTCGCTCTCTGTCTCGCTCGCTCTCGCTCTCTGTCTCGCTCTCTGTCTCGCTCTCTGTCTCGCTCTCTGTCTCGCTCTCTGTCTCGCTCTCTGTCTCTCTCGCTCTCTGTCTCTCTCGCTCTCTGTCTCTCTCGCTCTCTGTCTCTCTCGCTCTCTGTCTCTCTCGCTCTCTGTCTCTCTCGCTCTCTGTCTCTCTCGCTCTCTGTCTCTCTCGCTCTCTGTCTCTCTCGCTCTCTGTCTCTCTCGCTCTCTTTCTCGCTCGCTCTCTGTCTCTCTCGCTCTCTGTCTCTCTCGCTCTCTGTCTCTCTCGCTCTCTGTCTCTCTCGCTCTCTGTCTCTCTCGCTCTCTGTCTCTCTCGCTCTCTGTCTCTCTCGCTCTCTGTCTCTCTCGCTCTCTGTCTCTCTCGCTCTCTGTCTCTCTCGCTCTCTGTCTCTCTCGCTCTCTGTCTCTCTCGCTCTCTGTCTCTCTCGCTCTCTGTCTCTCTCGCTCTCTGTCTCTCTCGCTCTCTGTCTCTCTCGCTCTCTGTCTCTCTCGCTCTCTGTCTCTCTCGCTCTCTGTCTCTCTCGCTCTCTGTCTCGCTCTCGCTCTCGCTCTCGCTCTCGCTCTCGCTCTCGCTCTCTGTCTCGCTCTCGCTCGCTCTCGCTCGCTCTCGCTCTCTGTCTCGCTCGCTCTCGCTCTCTGTCTCGCTCGCTCTCTGTCTCGCTCGCTCTCGCTCTCTGTCTCGCTCGCTCTCGCTCTCTGTCTCGCTCGCTCTCTGTCTCGCTCGCTCTCTGTCTCGCTCGCTCTCGCTCTCTGTCTCGCTCGCTCTCGCTCTCTGTCTCGCTCGCTCTCGCTCTCTGTCTCGCTCTCTGTCTCGCTCTCTGTCTCGCTCTCTGTCTCGCTCTCTGTCTCGCTCTCTGTCTCGCTCTCTGTCTCGCTCTCTGTCTCGCTCTCTGTCTCGCTCTCTGTCTCGCTCTCTGTCTCGCTCTCTGTCTCGCTCTCTGTCTCGCTCTCTGTCTCGCTCTCTGTCTCGCTCTCTGTCTCGCTCTCTGTCTCGCTCTCTGTCTCGCTCGCTCTGTCTCGCTCGCTCTGGCTCGCTCGCTCTGGCTCGCTCGCTCTGTCTCGCTCGCTCTGGCTCGCTCGCTCTGGCTCGCTCGCTCTGGCTCGCTCGCTCTGGCTCGCTCGCTCTGGCTCGCTCGCTCTGGCTCGCTCGCTCTGGCTCGCTCGCTCTCTGGCTCGCTCGCTCTCTGGCTCGCTCGCTCTGTCTCGCTCGCTCTCGCTCGCTCTCGCTCTCTGTCTCTCTCGCTCTCTGTCTCTCTCGCTCTCTGTCTCGCTCGCTCTCTGTCTCGCTCGCTCTCTGTCTCGCTCGCTCTCTGTCTCTCTCGCTCTCTGTCTCTCTCGCTCTCTGTCTCTCTCGCTCTCTGTCTCTCTCGCTCTCTGTCTCTCTCGCTCTCTGTCTCGCTCGCTCTCTGTCTCGCTCGCTCTCTGTCTCGCTCGCTCTCTGTCTCGCTCGCTCTCTGTCTCGCTCGCTCTCTGTCTCGCTCGCTCTCTGTCTCGCTCGCTCTCTGTCTCGCTCGCTCTCTGTCTCGCTCGCTCTCTGTCTCGCTCGCTCTCGCTCGCTCTCGCTCGCTCTCGCTCGCTCTCGCTCGCTCGCTCGCTCTCTGTCTCGCTCGCTCGCTCTCTGTCTCGCTCGCTCGCTCTCTGTCTCGCTCGCTCGCTCTCTGTCTCGCTCGCTCGCTCTCTGTCTCGCTCGCTCGCTCTCTGTCTCGCTCGCTCGCTCTCTGTCTCGCTCGCTCGCTCTCTGTCTCGCTCGCTCGCTCTCTGTCTCGCTCGCTCGCTCTCTGTCTCGCTCGCTCGCTCTCTGTCTCGCTCGCTCGCTCTCTGTCTCGCTCGCTCGCTCTCTGTCTCGCTCGCTCGCTCTCTGTCTCGCTCGCTCGCTCTCTGTCTCGCTCGCTCGCTCTCTGTCTCGCTCGCTCTCTGTCTGTCTCGCTCTCTGTCTCGCTCTCTGTCTCGCTCTCGCTCGCTCTCGCTCTCGCTCGCTCTCGCTCTCGCTCTCGCTCTCGCTCTGTCTCGCTCGCTCTCTGTCTCGCTCGCTCTCTGTCTCGCTCGCTCTCTGTCTCGCTCGCTCTCTGTCTCGCTCGCTCGCTCTCTGTCTCGCTCGCTCGCTCTCTGTCTCGCTCGCTCGCTCTCTGTCTCGCTCGCTCGCTCTCTGTCTCGCTCGCTCGCTCTCTGTCTCGCTCGCTCGCTCTCTGTCTCGCTCGCTCGCTCTCTGTCTCGCTCGCTCGCTCTCTGTCTCGCTCGCTCGCTCTCTGTCTCGCTCGCTCGCTCTCTGTCTCGCTCGCTCGCTCTCTGTCTGTCTGTCTCGCTCTCTGTCTGTCTCGCTCTCTGTCTCGCTCGCTCGCTCTCTGTCTGTCTGTCTCGCTCGCTCTCTGTCTGTCTGTCTCGCTCGCTCTCTGTCTGTCTGTCTCGCTCGCTCTCTGTCTGTCTGTCTCGCTCGCTCGCTCGCTCTCTGTCTGTCTGTCTCGCTCGCTCGCTCGCTCTCTGTCTGTCTGTCTCGCTCGCTCTCTGTCTGTCTGTCTCGCTCGCTCTCTGTCTGTCTGTCTCGCTCGCTCGCTCGCTCTCTGTCTGTCTGTCTCGCTCGCTCGCTCGCTCTCTGTCTGTCTCGCTCGCTCTCTGTCTGTCTCGCTCGCTCTCTGTCTGTCTCGCTCGCTCTCTGTCTGTCTCGCTCGCTCTCTGTCTGTCTCGCTCGCTCTCTGTCTGTCTCGCTCGCTCTCTGTCTGTCTCGCTCGCTCTCTGTCTGTCTCGCTCGCTCTCTGTCTGTCTCGCTCGCTCTCTGTCTGTCTCGCTCGCTCTCTGTCTGTCTCGCTCGCTCTCTGTCTGTCTCGCTCGCTCTCTGTCTGTCTCGCTCGCTCTCTGTCTGTCTCGCTCGCTCTCTGTCTCGCTCGCTCGCTCTCTGTCTCGCTCGCTCGCTCTCTGTCTCGCTCGCTCGCTCTCTGTCTCGCTCGCTCGCTCTCTGTCTGTCTCGCTCGCTCTCTGTCTCGCTCGCTCGCTCTCTGTCTGTCTCGCTCGCTCTCTGTCTGTCTCGCTCGCTCTCTGTCTGTCTCGCTCTCTGTCTGTCTGTCTCGCTCGCTCGCTCGCTCTCTGTCTGTCTCGCTCGCTCTCTGTCTGTCTCGCTCGCTCTCTGTCTGTCTCGCTCGCTCTCTGTCTGTCTCGCTCGCTCTCTGTCTGTCTCGCTCGCTCTCTGTCTGTCTCGCTCGCTCTCTGTCTGTCTCGCTCGCTCTCTGTCTGTCTCGCTCGCTCTCTGTCTGTCTCGCTCGCTCTCTGTCTGTCTCGCTCGCTCTCTGTCTGTCTCGCTCGCTCTCTGTCTGTCTCGCTCGCTCTCTGTCTGTCTCGCTCGCTCTCTGTCTGTCTCGCTCGCTCTCTGTCTCGCTCGCTCGCTCTCTGTCTCGCTCGCTCGCTCTCTGTCTGTCTCGCTCGCTCTGTCTCGCTCGCTCGCTCTCTGTCTCGCTCGCTCGCTCTCTGTCTCGCTCGCTCTCTGTCTCGCTCGCTCGCTCTCTGTCTCGCTCGCTCTCTGTCTCGCTCGCTCGCTCTCTGTCTGTCTCGCTCGCTCGCTCTCTGTCTGTCTCGCTCGCTCGCTCTCTGTCTGTCTCGCTCGCTCTCTGTCTCGCTCGCTCGCTCTCTGTCTCGCTCGCTCGCTCTCTGTCTCGCTCGCTCGCTCTCTGTCTCGCTCGCTCGCTCTCTGTCTCGCTCGCTCGCTCTCTGTCTCGCTCGCTCGCTCTCTGTCTCGCTCGCTCGCTCTCTGTCTCGCTCGCTCGCTCTCTGTCTCGCTCGCTCTCTGTCTCGCTCGCTCTCCGTCTCGCTCGCTCTCTGTCTCGCTCGCTCGCTCTCTGTCTTGCTCGCTCTCTGTCTCGCTCGCTCGCTCTCTGTCTCGCTCGCTCGCTCGCTCTCTGTCTCGCTCGCTCGCTCGCTCTCTGTCTCGCTCGCTCGCTCTCTGTCTCGCTCGCTCGCTCTCTGTCTCGCTCGCTCGCTCTCTCGCTCTCTGTCTCGCTCGCTCGCTCTCTGTCTCGCTCGCTCGCTCTCTGTCTGGCTCGCTCTCTCTGGCTCTCTCTCGCTCTCTCGTGGTGTGTGTCTGTCTGTCTCTCTCTCTCTCTACCTGTGTGTCTCTGTCTCTCTCTAAGCACTACTTCTATCAGAGCAGAGAGCTTCCTGACTCTGATATCTACCTCTACAATAAGCCTGGGGGCCAGGGGACCGGAGGGAAAGGTAATGACGTTCTCACTCTCCATGTTTTCAGTGTGTGTGCGTGCGTACTCGTGTGTGCACATGTTTTTTTAAGCTGCTGACTTAGAGGGCGTGATATCACGGGTTGTGCTGACAGCCTCTTTCCATATTTATACCTCCCACCACATAAAAAAATGCACAGCAAATGATCACAGCACTGCCTTGCCTTGCATAGCTAAAAAACACTAATCTGATTTCTCCTGTTCTGCTACGATGCTACTGGTTAGTGCTACACTCATTCTCCAAGTGACTGGACTGTCACTCTCCAGCTTCCGTATGCGATGTGTGGTGGTAACTTTTCTGAATTTGAATGATCACCTGTTGTTTTGCATTACTCTGTTTGAGGTTCAGGTATTATTTATCTGTTGACAGGCACAAACTATTGTCTTGTGTGGTGGTGGGTGGGTGAGTGTGCAATATGGCCACCTGTCAGTTATGATTAGCCTATAGTAAGACAGTACTCCGGTTGTGATTAGCCTATAGTAAGACAGTACTCCGGTTGTGATTAGCCTATAGTAAGACAGTACTCCGGTTGTGATTAGCCTATAGTAAGACAGTACTCCGGTTGTGATTAGCCTATAGTAAGACAGTTGTCCTGTTCATTATATAGTGTGTTGACAGCTACATTGTAATGAATTGTTTTTTACTTATATTATCCCCATAGCATTCCTGTTGTTATAAATCATGTTTTAAACCAGTGGAATTTAATAGCTGCTGATATCTCACTTAATCTGACCTCTTTCTGTAGTGTCAGAATCAAAGTACCAAGGCTGATGTTTGTTCGAGGCTTTTTTCTTTCCATAATGTGTCCCAAATGGCAACATATTTCCTATAAAGTGCACTACTTTTGACCATAGCCCATCAAAACTAGTGCACTATAATTGGAATAGGGTGCAATTTGGGATGTACACAACCCAGGCCTTGCATTCATTTCCCATACAGTCTAACTTCTTTTTAATTGCTGTGAAGGGAAGCTCTGATTTCATCTCATTAATTTGAAGACTTGCACAACAAGGTGCTTAAGTTATTTGAATGACTTGATCCCTGCCCAGCGTGACATAATTATGTCAGGTGCAGACTGCTACTCAGACAGTTAGAGAAGTTTTTTGGCAGAGCTGGAAGGTGGTAAGTCTTGCACTGTTGTATTTCATTGCCAGCTAATTAAGAAACTGTTTGCCACATTAATCTTGTCAAACTCAGAGCCTAAAATACACATGTCTACTGTGCTTGAATACCAAGGACTGCTTCAGTGATTCCATCTCAGAGAGCTAATAGACAGAGTTTTAATGCAGAATGCAGAAAGAGACATTTTCCTCTTACTAATAGCTGTGCACAAAGGCCCTGTGACAAATAAAGCATATTATAACTCATACTGTATGTGCTAAAATAGTAGCAATGGCCGTGGATAAAGGGAGTTAAGGAGTTGGAGTGCCAGGCTAGCTCTGGAGTGCCAGGGCATAAGTGTTGGCTCGTTAACGCTGAGCCTTTCTTCAAGCCTCACTAACACCCTGGACCAGAGCTATGGTAGTGGAGGCCCAGCAGAGGGTCTTCTGGACATTTTAGTTAAATTGTAGATCAATTAGAGCTAGGGTTGTAAAAAAAAAACAGGGATTCTGAAATCCTCTTTGCAGTATTTGTGGAAAACCTGTGAATTTTGGGAAAGTTAGTGGAACCCTTTGCGACTCTAATTAGAGATGATGTTATGATGCTGTTCCACTGACTCCCCTCACTCCTCAGCAGTTTCTTCAGTTTAAAATACTTAGTACACAGTTTGCAAATTACCATACATTTCATTAGCAGCTGATGCACCATCTGGCATTCAGAAGGAGCTGATAAGAAACACCTCTCATAGCATACAGTGCCTTCAGAAAGTATTCACACCCCTTAACTTTTTCCACATTTTGTTGCATTAAAGGGATTTTGTCACTGGCCTACACACAATACCCCATGATGTCAAAGTGGAATTATGTTTTTAGAAATGGATACTAATTAATAAAAAAATTTAAGCTGAAATGTCTTGTGTCAATAATTATTCAACCACATTTTTATGGCAAACCTAAATAAGTTCAGGAGTAAAATGTGCTTAACATGTAGGGGCGGCAGGTAGCCTAGTGGTTAGAGCATTGGACTAGTAACCGGAAGGTTGCAAGATCGAAGGTAAAAATCTATAACCTGAAAGGCCGCTCAGCAAGGAAGAAGCCACTGTTCCATAACTTCCATTAAAAAAGCCAGACTACTGTTTGCAACTGCACATGGGGACAAAGATCATACTTTTTGGAGAAATGTCCTCTGGTCTGATGAAACAAAAATAGAACTGTTTGGCCATATTGACCATCGTTATGTTTGGAGGAAAAAGGGGTACGTTTGCAAGCCGAAGAACACCATCCCAACCGTGAAGCACGGGGGTGGCAGCATCATGTTGTGGGGGTGCTTTGCTGCAGGAGGGACTGGTGCCCTTCACAAAATAGATGGCATCATTAGGCAGGAAAATGATGTGGAAGCAATATCTCAAGACATCAGTCAGGAAGTTACAGCTTGGTTGCAAATGGATCTTCCAAATGGACAATGACCCCAAGCATACTTCCAAAGTTGTGGCAAAATGGCTTAAGGACAGCAGTCAAGGTATTGGAGTGGCCATCGCGAAGCCCTGACCTCAATTTGTGGGCAGAACTGAAAAAGCGTGTGCGAGCAAGGAGGCCTACAAACCTGACTCCGTTACACCAGCTCTGTCAGGAGGAATGGGCCAAAATTCACCCAACTTATTGTGGGAAGCTTGTGGAAGGCTACCTGAAACGTTTGACCCAAGTGAAACAATTTTAAGGCAATACACTCAATTAGTATTTGGTAGCATGTACATTTCTGACCCACTGGGAATGTGATGAAAGAAACAAAAGCTGAAAAATCATTCTCTCTATTATTCTGACATTTCACATTCTTCAAATAAAGTGGTGATCCTAACTGATCTAAGATACGAGATTTTTACGAGGATTAAATGTCAGGAATTGTAAAAAAAAAAACTGAATTTAAATGTATTTGGCTAAGGTGTATGTAAACTTCAACTGTATATCTATCCTACCCTGCCTTTCCAAGGTCTTCGAAAGCCAAGTTAAACAGATTACAGACCATTTCGAATCCCACCGTACCTTCTCCGCTATGCAATCTACTTTCAGAGCTGGTCATGGGTGCACGTCAGCCACGCTCAAGGTCCAAAACGATATCATAACCGCCATCGAAAAGAGACATTACTGTGCAGCTGTATTCATCGACCTGGCCAAGGCTTTTGACTCTATCACCACATTCTTCTCTGTCAATCACCACATTCTTATTGGCAAACTAAACAGACTTGGTTTCTCAAATTACTGCCTCGCCTGGTTCACCAACTTCTTCTCTGATAGAGTTGTGTGTCAAATCGGAGGGCCTGTTGTCTGGTCCTCTGGCAGTCTCTATGGGGGTGCCACAGGGTTAAATTCTCGGGCCGACTCTCTTCTCTCTATACATCAATGATGTCGCTCTTGCTGCTGGTGATTCTCTGATCCACCTCTACGCAGACGACACCATTCTGTATAATTCTCTTCTCTTCAAAACGATCGCTGCCCGCCCGTCCAGCATCACTAGTCTGGACGGTTCTGACTTAGAATATGTGGACAAATAGAAATACCTAGGTGTCTGGTTAGACTGTAAACTCTCCTTCCAGACTCACATTATGCATCTCCAATCCAAAATTAAATCTAGAATCTGCTTCCTATTTCGCAACAAAGAATCCTTCACTCATGCTGCCAAACATACCCTCGTAAAACTGACTATCCTACCGATCCCCGACTTCGGCGATGTCATTTACAAAATAGCCTCCAACACTCTACTTAACAAATTGGATGCAGTCTATCACAGTGCCATGTGTTTTGTCAACCGCCTTATCTCAGCTCACTGGTCACCATAGCAGCACCCACCTGTAGCACGCGCTCCAGCAGGTATATCTCACTGGTCACCCCCAAAGCCAATTCTTCCTTTGGCCGCCTTTCCTTCCAGTTCTCTGCTGCCAATGACTGGAACAAACTGCAAAAATCGCTGAAGACTCATTTCTCCCTCGGTAGCTTTAAGCACCAGCTGTCAGAGCAGCTCACAGATCGCTGCACCCGTACATAGCCCATCTGTAATATAACCCATCCAACTACCTCATCCCCATACTGTATTTAATTATTTATCTTGCTCCTTTGCACTCCAGTATCTCTACTTGCACGTTCATCGTCTGCACATCAATCACTCCAGTGTTTAATTGGTATATTGTAATTACTTCGCCAACATGGCCTATTTATTGCCTTACTTCCTTAGATTTTTTTTCTACTGTATTATTGACTGTATGTTTGTTTATTCCATGTGTAACTCTATGTTGTTGTATGTGTCGAACTGCTTTGTTTTAGTCTTGACCAGGTCGCAGTTGTAAATGAGAACTTGCTCTCAACTAGACTACCTGGTTAAATAAAAAAATAAAACTATCCTAGAGGAAAATCTGGTTCAGTATGCTTTCCACCAGACACTTGGAGATTTGTTCTCCTTTCGGCAGGACAATAACCTACACTGGAGTTGCTTACCAAGAAGGCAGTGAAAATGATCAACAACCAATTTCAGAGCTTGAAGAATTTTTAAAAGATAATGTGCAAAAGTTGCACAATCCATGTGTTGAAAGCTCTTAGGCCCCGATTCCGATTTAGGAAATTAAGCCTTTCTTACGCACGCCTTTCCTATGCATTTATCAGTAGATGGTATTCAGACTTACCGTATGAAGGTGTGTAACGGGCTTTGCGGGCGTGGTTCCCTTGCGCACGGTGAACAAATGTAATTTAACCACTGAAAAAACCTTCCCACTTGCTGGCCAACAGATTTTCTTTCGTGGAGTTTTTATTCAAAGGGGTTTTCAGTACATTTATCTTAAGCCAACCCTTTAATAAATACTGTGTACCTTTTTTAGTTATATTTTATTGAGTCAGAATTTTATCAACTATCTCGAGAACCGGTTCAGAATAATAGGCATCAATTAAAGAAACCCATCTAAATATATGGATTTTCGTGTCCCTTTGGTGTCGTGTCCCTGTGTCCCTTTGCACCAATTGGTAGATGTAAAAAATACTATGATCTTGAAGATTATTTAGTGTTAGAAAAATATGTTTGAATCATAAACAGGTTTGAGAGCCTTTACGCATGGAAGAAAGAAAACGGTGGATTGATTCATTCTGAAAATTGCCACATTCAGTTCTTCAACCCATGTTAATGTTGTAAGATTAGTGTACATATATAATTATAATAGGGAGAATAGTGTACAATAGTAGGCTAAACCCTCATCTATTGCCTGCACTAACCATGTAACTGTGTGACGAAACAGCCAAGTATTTCACCATGTGTCGTGTTCAAACTGTTATTGCTTGGTCTGTGCTCCGCTCTGTAACGATTGAATTAGTCTACAGGTTATTTTTATATTATCAACTGTCAATGTTCCTCAGCATCAACCACATGGCTGTGACGGCGTTTACAGATGAAGCAAATTAAGGTAAACTAAACAATGGAATTAAATGGAATGATAATGTAGGTTATACCAACTGAAGGGAGCTAACAGTAAATTGTCAGTTGAATAATGTGTTGTTATTAGGCCTACTGACAGTCAATGCTGATATTGGATAATATTGACCATGATAGTGACGGGAGAGAGTAAGTCTGGGTAGCCTATAATTAAGACATTCGAGAGTGCCCATCCCTGCAAGTTAAAAAGCTATACAATTTAAATTCTGCGTAATGGCACAGCATTTCATGAACTTTACTGTGGGAAAGTTGATGTGAATCAGTTTGCTGCCATATGGCTGGTTTCACCTTTGTCTCCAGCAATGATAAGGTGACATATTTCTAAAACAAGTGTAATTTATATTTGCAATTCCCTTATCCAAACGGATTACTCATTTACCTAGCTCTTATCAAGTTGTAAATGACACTACATGGAGAATGGTGTTATTTATATCGGAAAAAATGAAGTAGATGTTTTTTCCTGTTGGAGTAGGTAGGGTCATCAGATCTTATTCATGGTTTCCTTGCGCATAAAGGTGGTTGACTTATGAGGGAAATAAGTCAAGGTCAGAATACATCATATCTGTAGACACACCTCTGTCATACCTTCATTTATTCAATCTCCACCCAAAACGAATAGCAAGTGATTGGCACGCTATTCTCATGCTTAAGTTTGTCAGAATATGTATAGATAGAAGTGTATAAAAAGGGAATTACATTCCATTTACGCACGCTTCACTCAGGTCATAATCGTGCTCTTGGAGACTTACCCAGAAAGACTCACAGCTGTAATATGCTGCTTTAGGCGCTTCTACAAAGTATTGACTCGGGGGTGTGAATACTTATGTAAATTAGATATTTCTGTTTAATTTTCAGTGAATCAGCTTTTTTCTTTTAAAAACATATTTTCTCTTTGTCATTATGGGGTTAGAAAATGTAATCTATTTAATCCAAATGTGAAATAAGTCAAGTGGTATGAATACTTTCTGAAGGCACTGTATCTGATAGCAAAAGATAATGTATTAAGGGTATGTCTGTCTGTCTCTGCCTGTCTGTCTGTTGACTCAGGTAACATGTCGGACCTCATTCAGCACCTCTTCCCACCCTCTCAGTTCCAAGGTATCAGGTGTCATTTAGCTACCTTTGCTCCCACTCTGCAGCCTGTCCTGTGCACAATAGCGCCATCTACTGGGCTGGCTGGGTGTGCTTCTTGCTCTTGCATCATCTTACTGTACCTATTGCTTCATTTGGCAGTGCTTTACTCTAGGTAAATTGGCTGTACTTCAACAGCAGTAGTCTTTAATGTGGACCGGAATGTTATTTCCAGTAACCCTATGCTCCTTGCATTACTTTTTAAGTGGCATGCAGAGTGACGTGTGTGTGTCTCTCTCACCCCCCCCCCCCCCCCCCCCCCCCCCACACACACACTTCAACTAGGTAGGCTCAGGCTGTTTTGCATGGTCTTTCTTTCATGTAGTTCAGTAGTAGTATGTTGCTGCATTAAAGCTTCAATGTGTGTGTTTAACTGTCTTTGGTCTCGGTTATAATGGCTTCTTTAGCCTATCAAGAGATGCTGCTCTATAAGAAATGGAATGGAAAATTATCAAGCAAAATAATGTGTGCATTCGTTTTAATAGCATCCAGTTAATTTAGTGGTTTCCCGATTAGGCAGTGATATTTACGGCTGATGAGACTTGAGACTTACCATGGGACAAGGTTAACTAAACACAGAGTTACTGCAATGTACTCATGCATAGTGGAATAATTCTGTTGAGCAGAGTTAAGAATGGTCTAGTCTTATATTAACCTTTCTTTAGGAAATATGGGTATCCTTCGAACTGTGGCGTTCTATTCGTTCTGAAAAGTACCCCCTCATGGATTTTACCAGTAGGCCTATGGTCTTATGAGTCTAATCAAGTACCACTTGTAGGCAGCCGTCACGGAAACTGGACACCTTGTCAGAGGCTGCATTCCAAATGGAACCCTATATACAGTTGAAGTCGGAAGTTTACATACACCTTCGCCAAATACATTTAAACTCAGTTTTTCACAATTCCTGACATTTAATCGTGGTGAAAATTCCCTGTCTTAGGTCCGTTAGGATCACCACTTTATTTTAAGAATGTGAAATATCAGAATAATTGTAGAGAGAGTGATTTATTTCAGCTTTTATTTCTTTCATCACAGTCCCAGTAGGTCAGAAGTTTACATACACTCAATTATTGTTTGGTAGCATTGCCTTTAAATTGTTTAGCTTGGGTCAAATGTTTCGGGTAGCCTTCCACAAGCTTCCCACAATAAGTTGGGTGAATTTTGGCCCATTCCTAATGACAGAGCTGGTGTAACTGAGTCAGGTTTGTAGACCTCCTTGCTCGCACACACTTTTCAGTTCTGCCCACAGATTTTAAATAGGATTGAGGTCAGGGCTTTGTGATGGCCACTCCAATACCTTGACTTTGTTGTCCTTAAGCCATTTTGCCACAACTTTGGAAGTATGCTTGGAGTCATTGTCCATTTGGAAGACCCATTTGAGACCAAGCTTTAACTTCCTGACTGATGTTGCTTCAATATATCCACATAATTTTCTTTCCTCATGATGCCATCTATTTTGTGAAGTGCACCAGGCCCTCCTGCAGCAAAGCACCCCCACAACATGATGCTGCCACCCTCGTGCTCCCGGTTGGGATGGTGTTCTTTGGCTTGCAAGCATCCCCCTTTTTCCTCCAAACATAACGATGGTCATTATGGCCAAATGTAATTTTTTTGTTTCATCAGACCAGAGGACATTTCTCCAAAAACTATGATCTTTGTCCCCAAGTGCAGTTGCAAACCGTAGTCTGGCTTTTTTAATGGAGGTTATGGAGCAGTGGCTTCTTCCTTGCTGAGCGGCCTTTCAGGTTATGTCGATATAGGACTCGTTTTACTGTGGAGATAGATACTTTTGTACCTGTTTCCTCCAGCATCTTCACAAGATCCTTTGCTGTTGTTCTGGGATTGATTTTCACTGTTCGCACCAAAGTACGTTCATCTCTAGGAGACAGAACGTGTCTCCTTCCTGAGTGGTATGACGGCTGTGTGGTCCCATGGTGTTTATACTTGCATACTATTGTTTGTACAGATGAACGTGGTACCTTCAGGCATTTGGAAATTGCTCCCAAGGATCAACCAGACTTGTGTCGGTGTACAATTATTTTTCTGAGGTCTTGGCTGATTTCTTTTGATTTTCCCATGATGTCAAGCAAAGAGGCACTAAGTTTGAAGGTAGGCCTTGAAATACATCCACAGGTACACCTCCAATTGACTCAAATGATGTCAATTAGCCTATCAGAAGCTTCTAAAGCCACAACATCATTTTCTGGAATTTTCCAAGCTGTTTAAAGGCACACACAACAGTAAGTTGACTATGTAAACTTCTAACCCACTGGAATTGTGATACAAGGAACTATACGTGAAATAATCTCTGTAAACTTTTTTGTGAAAAATGCCTTTGTCATGCACAAAGTAGATGTCCTAACAGACTTGCCAAAACTATAGTTAACAAGAAATGTGTGGAGTAGTTGAACAACGAGTTTTAATGACTCCAACCTAAGTGTATGTAAACTTCCGACTTCAACTGTACAATACATTCAGAAAGTATTCAAACCCCTTGACTTTTTCCACATAATACAAATAAAATGGATTAAATATTTTTTTCCCCCTCATCAATCTACACAATACCCCATAATGATAACGCAAAAACAGGTTTTTAGAAATGTTAGCATATGTATAAAACATACTAAACTGAAATATCACATTTACATACGTTTTTAGTCCCTTTACTCAGTAATTTGTTGAAGCACCTTGGGCAGCGATTACAGCCTTAATTCTTCTTGGGTATGACACTACAAGCTTGGCACACCTGTATTTGGGGAGTTTCTCTGATTCTTCTCTGCAGATCCTCTCAAGCTCTGTCAGGTTGGATGGGGAGTGTAGCTGCACAGCTATTTTCAAGTCTCTCCAGAGATATTAGATCGGGTTCAAGTCAGGGCTCTGGCTGGGCCCCTGAAGGACATTTAGGGCCTTGTCCCGAAGCCACTCCTGCGTTGTCTTGGCTGTGTGCTTAGGGTCGTTTTCCTGTTGGAAGGTGAACCTTCACCCCAGTCTGAGGTCCTGAGTGCTCTGAAGTAGGTTTTTATCAAGAATCTCTCTGTACTTTGTCCCGCTCATCTTTCCTTCGATCCTGACTAGTCTTCCAGTCCCTGCTGCTGAAAAACATCCCCACAGCATGATGCCGCCACCATCATGCTTCACCGTAGGGATGGTGCCAGGTTTCCTCCTGATGTGATGCTTGGCATTCAGGCCAAAGAGTTCAATCTTGGTTTCATCAGACCAGAGAATCTTGTTTCTCATGGTCTGAGAGGCTTTAGGTTCCTTTTGGCAGACTCCAAGCAGGCGGTCATGTGCCTTTTACTGAGGAGTGGCTTCTGTCTGGCCACTCTACCATAAAGGCTTTATTGGTGGAGTGCTGCAGAGATGGTTGTCCTTCTGGAAGGTTCTCACATCTCCACAGAGGAACGTTGGAGCTCTGTCAGAGTGACCATTGAGTTCTTGTTCACCTCCCTGACCAATGTCCTTCTCCCTCGATTGCTCAGGTTGTCTGGGCAGCCAGCTCTGGGAAGAGTCTTGGTGGTTCCAAACTTCTTCCATTTAAGAATGATGGAGGCCACTGTGTTCTTGGGGACCTTCAATGCTGCAGACATTTTTTGGTACACTTCCCCAGATCTGTGCCTTGACACAATCCTGTCTCGGAACTCTACGCACAATTCCTTTGACCTCATGGCTTGGTTTTTGCTCTGACATGCACTGTCAGCTGTGGGACCCTTTTATAGACTGTTGTGTTCCTTTTCAAATCATGTCCAATCAATTGAATTTACCACAGGTGGACTCCAAGTTGTGGAAACATCTCAAGGATGATCAATGGAAACAGGATGCACCTGAACTCAATTTCGAGTCTCATAGCAAAAGGCTCTGAATACTTATTTAAATAAGGTATGTCTTTTATTTTTAATACATTTGCAAAAATGTCAAACATTTTTTTTGCTTTTGTCATTGTGGGGTATTGTGTGTAGATTGATGTGGGAAAAACATGTATTTAATCTTTTTTTAGAATAAGGCTGCAACGTAACAAAATGTGGAAAAAGTCAAGGGGTCTGAAAACTTTCAGAATGTACTGTAGTGCCCTACTTTCTACCAGAGCCCTATGGGCCATTTGGGGGACAGCCTGTCAGAGTAAAGCCACTGCGATGGTACGGATGGAGAGACTCCTGAGCCCAAATGGACTCTTGCTGAGGGGTGTGTGTGAGAGAGAGAGACTCGCAAGCGACAGCCTGTCAGACCCTGCTAAAGTAACCAAAGCAAAACACAAAGGACAAACACATCAAGTCCCTCGCTCCGACGGACTCTTTCAGTCATCAGAAGGCACAAACACATAGTATTACCAGTAGCCAAACCTTCTGGAGAGAAACGGTAACATGATAAGTGGGTTTAGTGGTTTGAGAATGACATGTGGCGGCTTTGTTGACTGGCTGACTGCAATAGGCAGATACGCAGGCAGTGTGAAGCTCAGCCCAGCACAGGGGGTTGTAGAAGAGATGGCTGTGTGTCTGTTTTGCTGATTTATTCCAGGGGATTTCTGTAATGCATGTCTGTCTTCAGCACGCCAGGCTTCTAGGTACACCAGCACATCACAATACCATGCATGCCTCTATCCCCACTAATGGTGCATGCTCATAGCCATATCAAACCAAACATGGGCCGGGCAGATCAACTGTAATGTTATTTAACACCGGTGTCCTGTGTGGGTGAGGAATGCCTGCCTGTATGGTGCACGATTAATGAGGTGAGGCTGAAGCATGGCTTTGGTGAGAATCCGAAGACTAGGTGGTCTGGGTTTATGTGTTGGGATGGAACTTACTTGTAGTAGGAAGGTCATGGTTTGTCTGTTTGGATTTATACTGTTTATCTGTTGATGCAGAACAATATCAGACAGAATCTATGGAGAATCTTTCTATGTTTTATAATGGCGCACACAATCATTGTCGTTTCAAAACTGCACTTAATTACACTTGAACTTATTTTTTTGAGTTTAGATAAAAACATAATCAAGGTTATTGTTAATGAAAACAAATGACTATCTGTCTCGAAGGACCATGAAACAGAGCACCACCTTGTAGTTGGAGGACTCATGTCTTTATTCATCCTGTAGTAAGTATATTACGCTGTCCTCCACATTTCACCTGTTCCCTTTAGGTATTGCCTGTATCGCGCTGTCGTTCGTAGACGCTCAAGGATGCCCCCTGCAGGTTCCTGCCCACAACTGCACCACACCACCCAGAGGAGATCCCTCCAGCATCCTCCTACAGCCAGAACAGTTTGACACCCTGACAACTGTCATTAAGGTGGACTCGAACTACCTCAGCTCAGGTAAAGCCCGGTAGGTTTTCTCTAGAGATCAGGGTCCTGTTCATTAGGGCACATTGTAGCAAAAGGTTTTGCAACGGAAATTGAAAAGTATTGTTTCTTAAAAGACTTTCAGATAATACCTCTCTGTTTAGTGCCGATGAACATGACTCTGCCAGGGTAGCCAGAGAAACCATTGGAGTTGTTGCTGTGTATTTTTCTTGTTGAACAGTGTCATAAAATTGGATTTCTATTATGTGCTGCATTGTCGATTTCTTCTATTAAAAGTGCACTACGCAGTAATCACTCCGCCGTTTCCTGGTTGCTAAAATTCTAATTGTTCGCCTAATTTCAGTTTATGTGACAAAGCAAGCAAGTATAGTGTAGAGAATCATTGTACCATCTAAACTGCTGTGAAATATATTTTCCATAACCAAAAATATAGTATTATCAGCTGTTTGAAGATGGTGTACAAAAACGAAAGTAAAAGGCGCAAAAACTAAACTTCGGGAAGCATAGAAATAGTGCACATTCTTAGACTTTCAATGAGAATAATAGATCTATAACTCTTCTATGTGAATTTTGTCAGGTTGCCAAAAAAGTTACACTTTAAGCGTTTTTTATTAAATCAATTGTTGACAAACTCAAACTTCTTAATAAAGCACCATTTCACAATATGGATTTGTTAATAAACAGCAATAAGTCCTAGTAATGGTCTCAGTCCAGAGTAGTACAGTTACATCTGTCTGCATAATGATGGTCATTGTGGAATGTTACAAAGAGTTTTAATTCCCTCTTTTGATACAGGGATGTTTTTTGTCAATGTGACATTGAATACATTTAAATGAAACTTTTTTTTGAAGAAGAAGAACTTCAACAAAATAATTCAGTCCTTAAAACATGTATTATTTGCATATAGCTAACAACTTTAATTGGCAAATATCATTTCTGCCTAATAGTTTGTTTGAGAAAATGTAATTTCAGAGAGTAGCCTCCTCTCTCGTGTGGTAATCTAGTGAATCATTATGTATTTGTGTAGGCTTAGCAATCAGAGGCCCACTACCTGAACTGTTTAAATCTGCTGGGCCTTGCTCTACAGGACTGTCATCATTAATCAGGTGTGTTCTGCAGTCTGCACTAGCCTGGTCCCAGATCTGTTCGTGCTGTATAGCCAACTCCTATGGTCATAGTCACAATGTGCTCATTGCCAATATAGCAAAAACAGAATTGGGACCAGGCTAGTTCAATGACCATAGGAGTTGGCAAGATGACCCAAAGATCTGGGACAAGCAATGTCCTGGCTTGACATTGTCACATGACAATGACCATAGGAGTTGGCAAAACAGCACAAACAGATCTGGGACCAGGCTAGTTCTACACATGCTCAGTGCTATGTTCATCAGTCAGTTGATCATCTGTTCTTCCTGACAGAGTCAGAGATGAGGGTACGTTTTGACATTTGGGAGCAAGGTAACGTTTCCCCCCTGCAGCTGACTGACAAACTGCGAGGAGCCCTGCGCCACACCCTCTGTGATGTCATCATGGAACTGAGGGTCCTGCCCAATCCACTGTGTCTGGAGACGTTCCTTACCACACCTGGGAGAGGTCAGAGAGAAGACACAACTAACGCTGAGGAAATACTACTATTACAGTACCTGAACTGCAAATGCTTTATTGGTCCTCTTAGAAAGTGAATTCAGATTGTTGTTTAAAATGGTAGACTATGTTATCAATCAAATTCAGATTTGTTTTAAAATCAATCAATGTTATCAGGTTCATCCCTTGTCTATCTCCACATCTTCTCTTTAGGTCATTTAAGTTCTCCTCCATTGGAAGTGAAGGAATTTAAGGACAGCTTGATGTCTTGTAGTGGCTCTAGGAGTGTTAAGAACAGCCCCTCCCCCATCACTCTGATCCCTCCCCCCTCTGGGACCAGCCCCAACACTGGACCAAGCACCCCCAAGTCTACCACACCCACTGGCAAGACCACCCGCCGAAGCGTCTGGGAAATACTGGTGAGTTCTCTTTCATTGAAAGTGTGACGTGTTGTAAAAGTGGATTGTGTCCAAAATGGCACCCTATTCCCTAAAAAACAACTTTTCTATTTCTGGTAGTAGTGTACTGAATAGAGTACTATTTCAGAATATTTCATCAAACAGTTCTATGTCTCAACTGAGTTGGTTCTGTCAGTGCTACATCAATCTGAGATCAACATTTATATGGATATTTGGATTAGGAACAACCACGTTGCTGTTTGATTCACTAGGAAAGAGTGATGACGAAATGTTGATTCTCCCTGCAGAGCAAGCCAGACTCATCTGAGCTGGGGATCCCTAAGACGACAGACGACATCGTTCAGGAGAAGGGGGAGGAGGGTCGGACACGTAGGAGACACAAGACGGAGAACGTGAAGCAGCAGTGGAGCCAGGAGAGGTCCATGGCTGTAGAACTGGAGCAGGCCCAGAGGTTAGCATATACACAGGCTGGATTTAGATCTCGGTTAAGAGGATCTGTTTTCCTCTAAATAATTTGAGTGTTTTATTTGGGCTGTTTTAACTATTCTGTTGGTTTCATTGCGACAGGCAAGCTCAATCAAGTGCAGCTAAAGTATTTGAAAGACAGAAAATACCACTTGAAACAAAGTCTGGTCACCACTGTTAAATGTGGAGTTTGTCAGCAGTATTGCACTGTTTAATGGGTGTGTGTGTGTATATTCCAACAGGAGACATGTGTCCCAGCTAGAGGAGGGGAACGTTGGGACCCTGCACCCTCTGTATCAGGTTACCTGTCAGCCCTGGATCACCTTCATGGCTAAAGTTGGTGAGTGGCTCCTCTGCCCTCTCCTTACCCCTCTCCTTATTTCTGATGGAGTGGAAAGGAGACAGGAGAGGAGGTAATATAAAAGATGATCTGCTTCCCAAACCGATTGTCTGTTTTGCTTGATGGGCTCTGGTCTAAAGTAGTGCACTGTAAAGGGAATAGGGTATGGGATGAAGCCATCGTCTCCTATCTCTTCTCTGTGAGAGACTCTCATTTTCTGTTTCTTCTCCTTTTCTCTCACTCTGTCTCTGGTGTAAATAGGATGCCCGTCCATTCAGCAGTGCACCGCTGAGATTGCCTCCCAGTTCCTGCTTCCTCCCATCCTGACAGAGATTGGCAATCTGGTCACCTCCCTGGCCAGTGACACCACAGTCAAGGTGTTCGAGAGGACGAGGTTGGTCATTTGAAAGAATCAAGTCAATCGCTGGAAAGACACAATCACTGGAAAGAATCAAGCATTTGAATATGTGTGAATTATTTTAAATACTTCCAGCTAGTTTGGAAAGTGTATATATCAGGAACGCATGTATATACATACATAAGCGTACAAACACATTTCACAAACTTCATCTTTCAAGACAGTTTTGAAAGGATATGTTTTTATATATAATGACCTTATCATTTGTGTTTTTGTTTGGTCCCCTAGTTGTCCCCAAGGAGACACCTTTGTTCCCATGCCTCTGATCCAACACCTTAGCCAACCACCTGCCACCTCTAGAACCTTCATCCTCATTGGAAGGAACTTCCACCAGTGGCATTGCTGCACAGAGCAAGGTACCTGCTATAGCCAGAGTTCTATTATCTCTGTGCTCTGAAAGAAGTCACTGTTTGCTTGACCCATGATTTTGTTTGCTTATTTGATTCATGGAGTTAAACATAATCATTGGCCTTTATAAGTATGTGATGCTCATTTTATTCACCTCAAATGATGCCCCATTTCCTATTATTTTTGAGAAATAAAAAAATGTGGAGGTACCCTTTTCCCCTGAGGTACCTTTTTTCTTTCTAACTTTGGAATGTGTAGTTAAATATCTGGATTGTGTGGTCAAACATACTTTACTAAATGACTTAATAAAAGTAATAATACATCAGCATAATAGAGAGATATTATTATGATGCTAACGGGCAGAACTGGGCACAAACCCAAATACTCAATTCTAACCCAACCTGGAACATTTCTAGCAATTTCCCAATGTCTCATCGCAACTCTTTTCTCTCCACTTCAGAAACAGCATGCCTTTTATGGCATGGTTCTGATAACTATTGCTAATTATTAACTGTAGATGAGTGTAGACGTGCATTATATACACACAGGCAGCATTGTTTCTAAGCTTAGTGTGACATGACATGCTTTCTCTGCTACTGTTCTGTACTTGGGTTCTCTCTCTCCTCTGTCACTCTGACAATCAAAGCAACCATTTTCAAACTTTAACTGCCTAACATTTCTTTATTTCTTTCTTTTGAAACAATCTCTGTGTCTGTAGCTTTAGCTTAGTGTCTCTGTGTAGCTAGCTCCTATAGAGCTGTCTGTTGCCAGTGCCTGCATCCTGCCAGTGCCTGCATCCTGCCAATGCCATGCTGTTTGTTTGTGCTCATCTCTATTTGCCCACAGAAGACAGTTCAGATGATGAGAACACCCCTGTGCTTAGTAAGTTCACATGTAAGTCTGACTCTGCCCTCCTCCTCATAGTAGGTTGACAGGTGAGTCTGACTCTGCCCTCCTCCTCATAGTAGGTTGACAGGTGAGTCTGACTCTGCCCTCCTCCTCATAGTAGGTTGACAGGTAAGTCTGACTCTGCCCCCCTCTTTGTAGTAGGTTGACAGGTAAGTCTGACTCTGCCCCCCTCTTCGTAGTAGGTTGACAGGTAAGTCTGACTCTGCCCCCCTCTTCGTAGTAGGTTGACAGGTGAGTCTGACTCTGCCCCCCTCTTCGTAGTAGGTTGACAGGTGAGTCTGACTCTGCCCTCCTCCTCATAGTAGGTTGACAGGTGAGTCTGACTCTGCCCTCCTCCTCATAGTAGGTTGACAGGTGAGTCTGACTCTGCCCTCCTCCTCATAGTAGGTTGACAGGTGAGTCTGACTCTGCCCTCCTCCTCATAGTAGGTTGACAGGTGAGTCTGACTCTGCCCTCCTCCTCATAGTAGGTTGACAGGTGAGTCTGACTCTGCCCTCCTCCTCATAGTAGGTTGACAGGTGAGTCTGACTCTGCCCTCCTCCTCATAGTAGGTTGACAGGTGAGTCTGACTCTGCCCTCCTCCTCATAGTAGGTTGACAGGTGAGTCTGACTCTGCCCTCCTCCTCATAGTAGGTTGACAGGTGAGTCTGACTCTGCCCTCCTCCTCATAGTAGGTTGACAGGTGAGTCTGACTCTGCCCTCCTCCTCATAGTAGGTTGACAGGTGAGTCTGACTCTGCCTCTCCTCCTCATAGTAGGTTGACAGGTGAGTCTGACTCTGCCCTCCTCCTCATAGTAGGTTGACAGGTGAGTCTGACTCTGCCCTCCTCCTCATAGTAGGTTGACAGGTGAGTCTGACTCTGCCCTCCTCCTCATAGTAGGTTGACAGGTGAGTCTGACTCTGCCCTCCTCCTCATAGTAGGTTGACAGGTGAGTCTGACTCTGCCCTCCTCCTCATAGTAGGTTGACAGGTGAGTCTGACTCTGCCCTCCTCCTCATAGTAGGTTGACAGGTGAGTCTGACTCTGCCCTCCTCCTCATAGTAGGTTGACAGGTGAGTCTGACTCTGCCCTCCTCCTCATAGTAGGTTGACAGGTGAGTCTGACTCTGCCCTCCTCCTCATAGTAGGTTGACAGGTGAGTCTGACTCTGCCCTCCTCCTCATAGTAGGTTGACAGGTGAGTCTGACTCTGCCCTCCTCCTCATAGTAGGTTGACAGGTAAGTCTGACTCTGCCCCCCTCTTTGTAGTAGGTTGACAGGTAAGTCTGACTCTGCCCCCCTCTTCGTAGTAGGTTGACAGGTAAGTCTGACTCTGCCCCCCTCTTCGTAGTAGGTTGACAGGTGAGTCTGACTCTGCCCCCCTCTTCGTAGTAGGTTGACAGGTGAGTCTGACTCTGCCCCCCTCTTCGTAGTAGGTTGACAGGTGAGTCTGACTCTGCCCCCCTCTTCGTAGTAGGTTGACAGGTGAGTCTGACTCTGCCCCCCTCTTCATAGTAGGTTGACAGGTAAGTTTACCTGCAGCCAGCCCAACCAAGCAACACTATCCCTAGGCTGTTTTGGTTTCATTCAGATTTCTTAATTTAAATGGAATTCTATTTACCTGTTGAGCCTGATAATATTTGTCCAAAAAATAATGGTGAAATAACTGAATCTCTGTTGCCTTCAGAAAGTATTCGTACCCCTTGACTTACTCCACATTTTGTTGTGTTACAGCCTGAATTCAAAATTGATAATTTTTTTTGTTTGTTTTCTCTCACCCACATCTACATACAATACCCCATAATGACAAAGTGAAAATGTTTTTTTTAGATTTTATTTCAAATGTTTTGAAAATTAAATGGACATGTGAATTACATAAGTATTCACACCCCTTTTCTATTACACTCCAATTTGAGCTCCGGTGCATCCAATTGCCTTTGATAATCGTTCATGTCACTAAAATTTGATTGGAGTCCACCTGTGGCCAATTCAATTGTTTGGACATGATTTAGAAAGAAACACACCTGTTTATATAAGGTCCCACAGTTGATAGTGCATGTCAGAGCAGAAAATATACCATAAAGTCCAAGGAACTGTCCGTAGATCTCCGAGAATTAGTGTATCTACCTGAGAAAGGGTATAAAACCATTTCTAGTGTTGAAAGTTTCCAAGAGCACAGTGGAACTACCCAGGCTGCCTAGAACTGTCCGTCCAACCAACCTGGGCAAGAAGGAGCTTGGTTAGGGAGGTGACCAAGAACCCAATGACCACACTGACAGAACTACAGAGTTCCTTGGCTGAGTTGTGAGAACCTGCCAGAAGGACAACAGTCTTTACAGCACTTCACCAATCTGGGCTTTATGGGAGAGTGGCCAGACGGAAGCCATTCCAGAGAAAAGGGCACATGACAGGACGACTGGTGTTGCAAAAAGGCACGTGAAAGACAGAGAGCATAAGGCAAAAGATTCTGTGGTTTGATGAGACAGAAAACCAGGCACAGCTCATCACCCATCTAACACCATCCCTACTGTGAAGCATGGTTGTGGCAGCATCATGCTATGGGGATGCTTTTCAGTGGCAGGGACTGGGAGACTGGTAAGGATAGAGGGAACAATGAATGGAGCCAAATACAGGCAAATCCTTGATGAGATCCTGCTTCAGAGTGCAAATGACCTTAGACAATGACCCCAAGCATACAGCCAAAGCAACACTGGAATGGCTTCAGGACAAAGTCTTTGAGTGAGCCAGCCAAAGCCCAGACTTGAATCCCATTGATAAACTGTGGAAAGACTTGAAGATTGCTGTTCAGTGCTGATCCCCTTCTAACTTAAGAGCTTGAGAAAATCTACAAGGAAAAATGGGAGAGAATCCCCAAATACAGACATACCGAAGATGATGAAAGCTGTAATACAGACATACCGAAGATGATGAAAGCTGTAATACAGACATACCGAAGATGATGAAAGCTGTAATCGCCGCCAAAGGTGCTTCTACAAAGTATTGACTCAGGGGTGTGAATACTTATTTAAATGAGTTCTGTATTTCATTTTCAATAAATTAGCAAAAATGTATTAGAACGTGTTTTCACTTTGTCATAATGGGGTATTGTGTGTAGACGGGTGAGAAAAATAATCAATTTAATCCATTTTAAATTCAGGCTGTAATACAACAAAATGTGGAATAAGTCAAGAGGTATGAATACTTTTTGAAGACACTAAGTAATTTTTGGAATGTAAAGCTTTGTACTCAATGCTTAGGTGTATGCATGGTTATGAGCTGTGCATCATATCATGTTGCTTAATAAGGATGACCTTATATCTGTGAATATGAAGAGTTCACAGTTTCCTCTGTCTCGTCTCCCTCAAACTGACTTCATATTTCAATTCCAAATATCAAATCTCACTATTTCTACTTTCATAAATGGTTGCAATTTCTGTTAAAGCTTAAGTCTCTGGCTGTCTGGAAATGTACCTTTTCCAGTGATGCTAAGTCTATTTCTTAGAAAAGGAAAGGGTTTTCTTTTTCTCCTGCTCTAAAAGCAGTAGCAGACTAGCCCCATGCACGCCTCTCAAGATGGCTCTGTGAATCATTTCATGCAACTGGCCCTGGGGGCTTAGCAAACCTTACTGAGATATTTTGCTGGTTATGTCCTAAATGACATACTATTCCTTACCTAGTACACTAGTTTTGACCACAGCCCATAGCCTATGTCTGCTAGGATGTAATGAGAACCGTTTATGATAGAATTTTAATAGCTTCATATTTAAAATTCACTTTCCCACAATAGGGTAGCTGACTATCCGTTTAGTCATATACTCTATGGTAAATAAAAGATTAAATATTCTGGTCCAAGACATTTAAGGTCCCCTAGTTAAATTGATTCAGCCTACCCTACCATGTCTTATCTTAGAGACAGGGTTTGGCTCCACTCAGGTCTCTCCTGTCTTCTGTCTGTCTGCTCCAGGGTTGGTTATGGTCAAATATATTGAAATTCAGAAGTTAAACTGAAATTGCAGTTCGTTGTCCTCATTGCTTTTCAATGAAGAACATTCAGAATTGAAATGTAATTAACCCCAACCCTGGTCATCGTCCCCCCCTTGTGGCCCACTCTCACTGTCTTCCCTCCCTATATGTCCAATCAGCTCATAAAGGCTTCCAGCGCTTCGAGGCCTTGAAGCAGTCTGATTGGTTCAGCCCAGGGCAGTCCTGGAGGGGTGTGGCCCCAAGGCAGAGGTTTCTCCTCATACACATCCTGAAGAAGAAGGTGAGGAGAAGAGGAGTGTGTTGTTATTATACAAATAAAACAAATTATTTGGAAGCAGCAGCTATTCTTCCTGGTGTGTGTGTTCCTGGTGCGTGCGTGCGTGCGCACGGGAGTTGCCTATAACAAGAGATGGCAAAATGTATCGGGACGTTGCTCCATTTTCACTCAAAGGCTGTATGGGGTGGGTTGATCTCTCTCTCTCCTCTCTCCCCTCTCCAGGTGACCCTGTACACCTATAACTGGTCAGTGGACCTTGGAGCCTCTCCGAACCGTGGGCTGGTGAGGCTGGTCCAGTGGCAGAATGCCAGGGCCCATGTTGTCCACTGTCTCCTCAACCAGAAGATGGGTCTCTTCCACCACTGCTGCTTCTCTGACACACCGGCCCACGCAGACCTCAAACAGGTAAACGTTTCTCACTCACCAAGTTCATATACATGTACCAGAAAATCCACAGACAATCTCACACAACCATCATACTTGTATGAGTGTTAGATTATAACCACACACCAAGACCATTACTGAGGTTTTTAAATCAGACACACCTGCCAAAGACCTGAAAAGGTAAACGCTCAGTCTCACGCACGGCACAGCAGTCTGCTTTAATTCATCACAGTCTAACACCCTTTGATGCAACATAACTGTGGCCTATAAGTATACATTATATTAAAGATATGTCACACACAATCTACGAATAGTACAATGTTAGGATTGGGACCATTGTCCTGGTGGCTTATATAAAGTTTTGGTCAGTCAGGGGGAATCAGTCTGTTAGTTTGTGGTGCATGATATAGGATTTACCTCAGTGTTTTAATCAAAAGGCTCAGTCTTTTCTGTTTCCTTCTACGCGGGCCAGTACCCTTGTCTCACTGGACCATTGCTCCTGCTTTCACCTGGGGCCAAAGCAAGGCCACTGGTACTTTTTAGATGGCATTTACATAACAATGTCACACGTGTAATGGTAACACAATTATACTAGAGTTTACATGAACATAAAACACTGGCATCGAGGTAAGTCTCCATGGAAATGCGGTATTAGTTTTAGTGGAGCATCTGGTGGTACAGCAGGTATAGGCCAGGTCACTCCCGAGACAGGTCACATACATCTGTCAGCTCCTGAGGGTGGGACGTGGATTCTTTCCACACTAGCAGGTCCTGTACCTCCTCATTGCTTTTCTTTTATGTCCCCCTCTCACTCTCCTCTGCTTTGTCACTTCTCTTAGTTAAAGCTGGGAGGCTGGGTGTCTTCTCTTCACTAAATCCCCTCCTTAATCTCTGTTTCTCTCTGAGGTTTAAACCGCAGTAGTTTAAAAAATCTGCTATCAACAGCTCTGTCACTTCTTTACTTTGTCCTTTACATTCAGTTCTTTCAGCCCTCATTGGAATTGCATTGCAAGGAGCTGCATTGTTAAGCTAAATGGTGTAACTACAGTTACAATATGTGCAATAGCATATACTTGGAATCTCCAAGACTTATGCATCTGATCTTCCTGAATCCATTTGCACTGTTTTAACATTCATAGTTCACTACTTTTGACCAGAGGCCTTTGATCCCTGGTTAAAAGTAGTGCACTAAATAGGGAATTGAGTGCCATTTGGGATGTACGCTTTGTCTGTTAGTTGTACTAAGTAGATTCCCCTTGGTCTTTAATACAGAACATCACCATGACCTCGTTTCCCCCCTCTCTCTGATCATCTCCGTCCCTCTTTTTCCCTCCCTCCCTCCCTAGGTATGGCATGTCAGCACTGAGGCCTTCATTCCTTCTTCTAGTCCTCTTTTTCACCTTCTCAGTCAACATCCCCGTCAGCCTCTTTGTATCTCTGAATCCTTTTGATAAGCTCCCGGAGAGGAGCGGAGAGAATGACTGTGTCCCAAATAAATCAAATCAAATGTTATTTGTCACATGCTCCGAATACAACAGGTGTAGGTAGACCTTACCGTGAAATGCTTGCTTACAAGGCCTTAACCAAAAATGCAGTTCAAGAAATAGTTAAGAAAATATTTGCTAAATAAACTAAAGTAAAACATTTAATTAAAGTAACACACTAAGATTACATAACAATAACGAGGCTGTATACAGGGGCTACCGGTAACGAGTCAATGTGGGGGGGGTACAGGTTAGTTCAGGTAACTTGTACATGTAGTTAGGGGTTAAGTGATTATGCATAGATAATAAACAGTGAATAGCAGGAGTGTAAAAACAAAGGGGGAGGGTCAATGTAAATAGTCCGGGTGGGCATTTGATTAATTGTTCAGCAGCCTTATGGCTTGGGGATAGAAGCTGTTAAGTAGTCTTTTGGACCTCTGGTACCACTTGCCGTGGCTGTAGTCTTTGACCATTTTTGGGACTTCCTCTGACACGCCTAGTATATAGGTCCTGGATGGCAGGAAGCTTGGCCCCAGTGATGTATTGGGTAGTGCGCACTACCCTCTGTAGTACCATACAGTCAGATGCCAAGCAGTTGCCATAACAGGCGGTGATGCAACCAGTCAGGATGTCAAATCATTTCAGTCTCCTGAGGGGTAAAATGACTGTTTTGGTGTGTTTGGACCATGACACTTTGTTGGTGATGTGGACACCAAGGAACTTAACTCTTGACCCGCTCCACTACAGCCCGTCAATGTTAATGGGGGCCTGTTCGGCCCTTCTTTTCCTGTAGTCCACCATCAGCTCCTTTGTGTTGCTCACATTGAGAGAGAGAGAGAGAGAGAGAGAGGTTGTTGTCCTGGCACCACACTATGTTGTGGGATAGCACCCTATTCCCCTATGTAGTGCACTGCTTTTGACCGGGTGCCATTTGGGACACAGCTGAGGAGTGTAGAGAATCATTCAGCTCTCCGACTTCACGGCCCGTGTTTTTAGTTCCGTAGCTCTCCGACACAAAGAATGCCTATAATTTCTGAGCAGTCTGCCTGAATGCTTGACTATAAGAGAGGAAAGAGAGAGGTATTTTTAGGTGCTTTTAGATGATTTTGCTAAAACAATAGGCACTGTTTTACTCGTTGCTTTTCCCTTGGAACTTAAGAGGATACACATATTGCGTTTTTGTTTAACAGTGTTTTTGAGGTCATAACTGTGATAAATGGGACGAACATCCTCCTAACATTTTGTCAGTAAATAAGTGCAATGCCATTGCCCCCAGTGTCATCGCAAGTCAACCAATTACAGTGCAAAAAAGTCAACATAAAAGAAAGGAAATGTCCCAAACCTTTTCTCTATTTCGTTCTCGATGCCCTCTTAATCGCCTCTACACTAATGAATGAGGACAGAAGGCAGAGTCAAAGCGGCAGAAAATTTGCCCGCGCAGACCGTCATCTGTCACTGTCCTGATGAGGAGCACAGTGGGCACCAGTGCCCAGTTCAACCCCCTTCACCCCCTGGGCATGAGACAGACACTGGACAGAGGGCTCTGCCCATAAAGATCCTATTAAATTATTATTCTAATTTATAATTCTATGGCTTTGCCACACTGGGGCATCTGGGCCCTCCCTGTCCTCCTCTTCCTCCTCGTCCATTGCCCCGGTCCTGCCCAGCAGCCATTAAGCTGCTCTCTTGAGCTAACTTCCCCAAAAGTTCCTTTTAGTAGGGAGGTGGGGGGGGGGTGTTGAGGGCATATAAGCTGTGCAGTGTAAATCAGGGCATGCTGTCCATGCACCATCTCCAAAGCTTCAGCACTCCTTTGGGTTGACTATAATCCCTGCTACAGTTTGAGTCAAGGGCTCAGTCCAGTTGTATTAAGCTTTTAAAGTAGATCATGGTTTCAGCCCTACCAGAGTTGGTCTGTACATTTGATGTCTATAAACAGATACTGTAGTTTATGAAAATATGGGTTTCTGAAGTGTTATTCTACCGTTTAGGTTTATCTAATATGTCAAATAAAATCTAATTGTGTTGGTCACATAAACGTGTTTAGCAGATGTTGTTGAAGGGGTAGCGATATGCTTGTGTTCCTAGCTCCAACAGTGCAGTAGTATCTAACAAGTAATATCTAACAATTTCACAACAATACACACAAATCTAAGTAAAGGAATGGAATCAAGAATATATAAATATATAGACGAGCAATGTCAGAGCGGCATAAACTAAGATACAGTAGAATAGAATACAGTATATACAGATGAGATGAGTAATGCAAAATATGTGAACATTATTAAAGTGACTAGTGTTGCATTATTAACGTGGCCAGTGATTTCAAGTCTATGTATATAGGCAGCAGCCTCTAATGTGCCGGTGATGTGATGGCTATTTAACATTCTGATGGTCTTGAGATAGAATCTGTTTTTCATTCTCCTAGTCCTGGCTTGGATGCACCTCTACTGACCTCGCCTTCTGGATGATACCAGGGTGAACAGGCAGTGGCTCAAGTGGTTGTTGTCCTTGATTATTTTTTTGGCCTTCCTGTGACATCGGGTGCTGTAGGTGTCCTGGAGCACCATCCTCTGGGGAGAGCCCTGCGGTTGCAGGCGGTACAGTTGCCATACCAGGTGGTGATACAGCCCGACAGGATGCTCTCAATTGTGCATCTGTAAAAGTTTGAGGGTTTTAAGTGCCACGCCAAATTTCTTCAGCCTCCTGAGGTTGGATGGATGGACCATTTCAGTTTGTCAGTGATGTTTACGCCAAGGAACTTGAAGCTTTCCACCTTCTCCACTGGGGTCCAGTCGATGTGGATAGGGGGGTGCTCCCTCTGCTGTTTCCTGAAGTCCACGATCAGCTCCTTTTGTTTTGTTGATGTTGAGTGAGACGTTATTTTCCTGGCACCACACTCCCAGAGCACTGACCTCCTCCCTGTAGGCTTTCATGTCATTGTTGGTAATCAAGCCTACTACTGTTGTGTCGAGGCGTGCGTGGCCACGCAGTCATGGGTGAACAGGGAGTACAGGAGGGAGCTGAGCACGCACCCTTGTGGGGCCCCAGTGTTGAGGATCAGCGAAGTGGAGATGTTGAACAACATTCTTACATACAGTGGGGCAAAAAAGTATTTAGTCAGCCACCAATTGTGCAAGTTCTCCCACTTAAAAAGATGAGGCCTGCAATTTTCTTCATAGGTACACGTCAACTATGACAGACAAAATGAGAAAAAAAATCCAGAGAATCACATTGTAGGATATTTTATGAATTTATTTGCAAATTATGGTGGAAAATAAGTATTTGGTCACCTACAAACAAGCAAGATTTCTGGCTCTCACAGACCTGTAACTTCTTCTTTAAGAGGCTCCTCTGTCCTCCACTTGTTACCTGTATTAATGGCACCTGTTTGAACTTGTTATCAGTATAAAAGACACCTGTCCACAACCTCAAACAGTCACACTCCAAACTCCACTATGGCCAAGACCAAAGAGCTGTCAAAGGACACCAGAAACAAAATTGTAGACCTGCACCAGGCTGGGAAGACTGAATCTGCAATATAGGTCAGCAGCTTGGTTTGAAGAAATCAACTGTGGGAGCAATTATTAGGAAATGGAAGACATACAAGACCACTGATAATCTCCCTCGATCTGGGGCTCCACGCAAGATCTCACCCCGTGGGGTCAAAAGGATCACAAGAACGGTGAGCAAAAATCCCAGAACCACACGGGGGGACCTAGTGAATGACCTGCAGAGAGCTGGGGCCAAAGTAACAAAGCCTACCATCAGTAACACACTACGCCGCCAGGGACTCAAATCCTGCAGTGCCAGACGTGTCCCCCTGCTTAAGCCCGTACATGTCCAGGCCCGTCTGAAGTTTGCTAGAGAGCATTTGGATGATCCAGAAGAAGATTGGGAGAATGTCATGTGGTCAGATGAAACCAAAATATAACTTTTTGGTAAAAACTAAACTCGTCGTGTTTGGAGGACAAAGAATGCTGAGTTGCATCCAAAGAACACCATACCTACTGTGAAGCATGGGGGTGGAAACAACATGCTTTGGGGATGTTTTTCTGCAAAGGAACCAGGACGACTGATCCGTGTAAAGGAAAGAATGAATGGGGCCATGTATCGTGAGATTTTGAGTGACAACCTCCTTCCATCAGCAAGGGCATTGAAGATGAAACGTGGCTGGGTCTTTCAGCATGACAATGATCCCAAACACACCGCCCGGGCAACGGAGTGGCTTCGTAAGAAGCATTTCAAGGTCCTGGAGTGACCTAGCCAGTCTCCAGATCTCAACCCCATAGAAAATCTTTGGAGGGAGTTGAAAGTCCGTGTTGCCCAGCAACAGCCACAAAACATCACTACTCTAGAGGAGATCTGCATGGAGGAATGGGCCAAAATACCAGCAACAGTGTGTGAAAACCTTGTGAAGACTTACAGAAAACGTTTGACCTCTGTCATTGCCAACAAAGGGTATATAACAAAGTATTGAGAAACTTTTGTTATTGACCAAATACTTATTTTCCACCGTAATTTGCAAATAAATTTGGTAAAAATCCTACAATGTGATTTTCTGGATTTTCTTTTCTCATTTTGTCTGTCATAGTTGAAGTATACCTATGATAAATTACAGGCCTCTCTCATCTTTTTAAATGGGAGAACTTACACAATTGGTGGCTGACTAAATACTTTTTTGCCCCACTGTAGGTATTCCTCTTGTCCAGATGGGATAGGGCAGTACGATGGCTTTCGTCTGTGGATCTATTGGGGCGGTAAGCAAATCTAAGTGGGTCTTGGGTGGCAGGTAAGGTAGAGGTGATATGATCCTTGACTAGTCTCTCAAAGCACTTCATGATGACAGAAGTGAGTGCTATGGGGTGATAGTCTTTTAATTCAGTTACCTTTGTTCCTGTACCCAAGAAAGCAATGGTTCCATCTTGAAGCATGTGGGGACAGCAGCATGGGATAGGGAGAAATTGAATATGTCCGTAAACACTCCAGCCAGCTGGTCTGCGCATGCTCTGAGGATGCGGCTAGGGATGCCGTCTGTGCCGGCATCCTTGTGAGGGTTAACACGCTTAAAGTCTTACTCATGTCAGCTACGGACACGGAGAGCCCACAGTCCTTGGTAGCGGGCCACGTCGGTGGCACTGTGTTATCCTGAAAGCGTGCGAAGGGGTTTAGATTGTCTGAAGCAAGACGTTGGTGTCCGTAAACACGACGTCGCTGGTTTTCCTTTTGTAATCCGTGATTGTCCGTAGACCCTGCCATATACAGTTGAAGTCGGAATTTTACATACACTTATGTTGGTGTCATTAACTTGTTTTTGAACCACTCAACAAATGTCTTGTTAACAAACTATAGCTATTGACAAGTCGGTTAGGTCATCTACTTTGTGCATGACACAAGTAATTTTTCCAACAATTGTTTACAGACAGATTATTTCACTTATAATTCACTGTATCTCAATTCCAGGTGGTCAGAAGTTTACATGCACTAAGTTGACTCAGCCTTTAAAACTTTTTATGGCTGCATCCCGCTACCGGGATTGATATGACAACAGCCAGTGAAAGTGCAGGGCGCCAAATTCAAACAACAGAAATCTCATAATTAAAATTCCTCAAACATACATGTGTTTTATATCATTTTAAAGGTAATCTTGTTGTTTATCCCACAAGTGTCCGATTTCAAAATGCTTTTCAGCGAAAGCACTACAAACGATTGTGTAAGGTCACCACCAAACCACAATAAGCACAGCCATTTTTCCAGCGAAAGATAGCTTTCACAAAAAGTAGAAATAGAGATAAAATTAATCACTATCCTTTGATTATCTTCATCAAATGACACTCATAGGACTTCATGTTACACAATACATGCATGTTTTGTTTGATAAAGTTCATATTTATAACAAAAAATCTGAGTTTACATTGGCGCGTTACATTCACTAGTACCAAAAACATCAAGTGATTTTGCATAGCCACATCGTTTCAACAGAAATACTCATCATAAATGAAGATGATAATACAAGTTATACACGTGGAATTATAGATATACCTCTCCTTAATGCAAACGCTGTGTCAGATTTCAAAAAAACTTAACGGAAAAAGGAAATCATGCAATAACCAGAGACGGAGCTCAGAACAATAGCCAAATTAGCCGCCATGTTGGGGTCAACAGAAACCGAAAAATACATGATAAATGTTTCCTTACCTTTGATGAACTTCATCAGAATGCATTCCTAGGAATCCCAGGTCCACAATAAATGCTTGATTTGTTCGATTAATGTCTGTTATTTATGTCCAATTAGCTACTTTGGTTAGCGCTTTTGGTAAACAATTCCAAAGTCACAAAGCGCGTCCACTATAACATGACGAAATGTCCAAAAGTTCCGTAACAGTCAGTAGAAACATGTCAAACGATGTACTGAATCAATCTTTAGAATGTTGTTAACATACTTCTTGAATAACGTTCCAACCGGAGAATTAGATTGACTTCAGAAGAGCGGTGGAACGGAGGTCCTCATGTGCATGTGAAAGCATGGTCAGCTCGTGGCAGACCTGACTAATTCCGGTCCCTTCACATTAGAGTCATCAGACAAAGTTCTGTTGACATCTAGTGGAAGCCGTAGGAAGTGAAAACTCATCAATATCTCGCTGTAATTTCAATGAGAGCTTGGTTGAAAATCTGCCACCTCAGAAAAAATTTGAACAGGAAGTGGAACTTCTCAGGATTTTGCCTGCCATATGAGTTCTGTTATACTCACAGACATAATTCAAACAGTTTTACAAACTTATATAATTTAAATAAAATAATAATATGCATATATTAGCAACTGGGACTGAGGAGCAGGCAGTTTACTATGGGCACCTTTCATCCAAGCTACTCAATACTGCCCCTGCAGCCATAATAAGTTTTAAACAGCTTGGAAATTCCAGAAAGTGATGTCATGGCTTTAGAAGCTTCTGATAGACTAATTGACATAATTTGAGTCAATTGGAGGTGTACCTGTGGATATATTTCAAACCTACCTTCAAACTCAGTGCCCTTTGCTTGACATCATGGGAAAATCTAAAGAAATCAGCCAACACCTCAGAAGAAAAAATTGGAGACCTCCACAAGTCTGGTTCATCCTTAGGAGCAATTCCCAAACGCATGAAGGTACCACGTTCATCTGTACAAACAATAGTATGCAAGTATAAACACCATGGGACCACACAGCCGTCATACCGCTCAGGAAGGAGACACGTTCTGTCTCCTAGAGATGAACGTACTTTGGTGCGAACAGTGAAAATCAATCCCAGAACAGCAGCAAAGGACCTTGTGAAGATGCTGGAGGAAACGGGTACAAAAGTATCTATATCCACAGTAAAATGAGTCTTTTATCGCCATAACCTGAAAGGCCGCTCAGCAAGGAAGAAGCCACTGCGCCATAACCGCCATAAAAAAGCCAAACTACGGTTTGCTGCTGCACATGGAGACAAAGATCGTACTTTTTGGTCTGATGAAACAAAAATATAACTGTTTGACCATAATGACCATCGTTATGTTTAGAGAAAAAAGGGGATGCTTGCAAGCCAAAGAACACCATCCCAACCGTGATGGACGGGGGTGGCAGCATCATGTTGTGGGTGTGCTTTGCTGCAGGAAGGACTGGTGCCCTTCACAAAATAGATGGTGTTATGTATATATATTGAAGCAACATCTCAAGACAAATGGGTCTTCCAAATGGACAATGACCCCAAGCATACGTCCAAAGTTGTGGCAAAATGGCTTGAGGACAACGAAGTCAAGGTATTGGAGTGGCCATCACAAAGCCCTGACCTCAATCCCATAGAACATTTTTGGGCAGAACTGAAAAAGTGTCTGCGAGCAAGGAGGCCTACAAACCTGACTCGGTTACACCAGCTCTGTCAGGAGGAATGGGACAAAATTCACCCAACTTGGTGTGGGAAGCTTGTGGAAGGCTACCTGAAACGTTTGACCCAAGTGAAACAATTTAAAGGCAATGCTACCAAATACTAATTGAGTGTATGTGAACTTCTGACCCACTGGGAATGTGATGGAAAAAAATTAAGCTGAAATAAATCATTCTCTCTACTATTATTCTGACATGTCACAATCTTAAAATAAAGTGGTGATCCTAACTGACCAAAAACACTGAGTTTTTTTAAGGATTAAATGTCAGTAGTTGTGAAACTGAGTTTAAATGTATTTGGCTAAGGTGTATGTAAACGTCCGACTTTAACTGTACTTCTCATGTCTGAGCCGTTTAATTACGACTCCACTTTGTCTCTATACTGACGTTTTGCCTGTTTAATTGATTTACTGAGGGAATAACTACACTGTTTGTATTCGGCCATATTCCCAGTCACCTTGCCATGTGTGTACAACTTGTCTTCAATTAGTTAATTTATTACAGAGGAATATTGAGTTGGAATTCTGATTTGTCAGATATGAGTTTCAAACCCAATGGCTTTGGCTTGTTTGAGGTACATCATTCATGTGTGTTTAATAAAAAAAATATTGTCATGTTATGTTCACCAGAAAGTTACTTGTTTAGTAACTTCGAGAAAACCTCACAGCTTCTCCGCCTCCCTCACTCACTCATCTCTCATTTTCCTCTTTCTCTGTCACTCCCCCTCTAATCTCCTCCTTCTTTCCTTCAATTCCTCTCAGTTTCTCTCCCTCTCTCCAGCTACAGTATCTCTCTCCAGTATCTCTCTCCAGCTACAGTATCTCTCTCCAGTATCTCTCTCCAGCTACAGTATCTCTCTCCAGTATCTCTCTCCAGCTACAGTATCTCTCTCCAGTATCTCTCTCCAGTATCTCTCTCCAGTATCTCTCTCCAGTATCTCTCTCCAGTATCTCTCTCCAGTATCTCTCTCCAGTATCTCTCTCCAGCTACAGTATCTCTCTCCAGCTACAGTATCTCTCTCCAGCTACAGTATCTCTCTGCTTCTCTTCCTCTCTCCTTTCTCTCTGCTTCTCTTTACATCTCCCTCTCATCTACTTCCTCCCTCTCTCTCCCAGCAGGAGTCCAACCCGTTCATCAACCCGACCATTGAGGCCGATGCACTGCTGAGGAGCCCGGTGCCCGGCAAGGACCAGGGCAAGCTGTCTAGCTCTGGCCGCTCCCTGGCCCCCCTCCACTTCCCCTCGGAGCTGGTGCCCTTTGACGAGGCCCTCAGGGACTTGGGGACGGGCCGACCCCTGGCCAGCACTCAGGACGGGGCTGACGTGGTGGCTCGGCACGGGACCCAGCTACTGGAGGTCAAGGCTGCAGAACGCAGAGGTCAGAGTCTCTGTATATGAACACTCTAATCATGTGTATGAGGTCAGATCCACTTCATACCCTTCTTACCTCTCTGAATAGTACAGTTGAAGTCGGAAGTTTACATACACCTTAGCCAAATACATTTATACTCAGTTTTTCATAATTCTTGACATTTAATCCTAGTAAAAATTCCCTGTCTTAGGTCAGTTAGGATCACCACTTTATTTTAAGACAGTGAAATGTCAGGAAAGTAGTAAAGAGAATGATTTCTTTCTTTCATCACATTCTCAGTGGGTCAGAAGTTTACAAACACTCAATTAGTATTTGGTAGCATTGCCTTTAAATTGTTTCACATTGTCCATTTGGAAGACCCATTTGCGACTAAGCTTCAACTTCCTGACTGATGTCTTGAGATGTTGCTTCAACATAGCCACATCATTTTCCCTCCTCATGATGCCATCTGTTTTGTGAAGGGCACCAGTCCCTCCTGCAGCAAAGCACCCCCACAACATGATGCTGCCACCCCCGTGCTTCACAGTTGGGATGGTGTTCTTCGGCTTGCAAGCCTCCCCCTTTTTCCTCCAAACATAACAATGGTCATTATGGCCAGACAGTTCAATTTTTGTTTCATCAGACTAAAGGACATTTCTCCAAAAAGTACGATCTTTGTCCCCATGTGCAGTTGCAAACCATAGTCTGGCTATTTTATGGTGGTTTTGGAGCAGTGGCTTCTTCCTTGCTGAGCGGCCTTTCAGGTTATGTCAATATAAGACTCGTTTTACTGTGGATATAGGTACTTTGTACCTGTTTCCTCCAGCATTTTCACAAGGTCGTTTGCTGTTGTTCTGGGATTGATTTGCACGTTTCGCACCAAAGTACGTTCATCTCTAGGAGACAGAATGCGTCTCCTTCCTGAGCAGTATGACGGCTGCTGCGTGGTCCCATGGCATACCATTGTTTGTACAGATGAACGTGGTACCTTAATGCATTTGGAAATTGCTCCCTAGGATGAACCAGACTTGTGGAGGTCTCCAATTTTTTCTTCTGAGGTCTTGGCTGATTTCTTTAGATTTTCCCATGATGTCAAGCAAAGAGGCACTGAGTTTGAAGGTAGGCCTTGAAATACATCCACAGGTACACCTCCAATGATGTCAATTAGCCTATCAGAAGCTTCTAAAGCCATGACATAATTTTCTGGAATTTTCCAAGCTGTTTAAAGGCACAGTCAACTTAGTGTATGTAAACTTCTGACCCATTGGAATTGTGATACCGTGAAATAATCTGTCTGTAAACAATTGTTGGAAAATGACTTGTGTCATGCACAAAGTAGATGTCCTAACCGACTTGCCAAAACTATAGTTTGTTAACAAGAAATTGAAGTTGAAAAACGAGTTTTAATGACTCCAACCTAGGTGTATGTAAACTTTCGACTTCAACTGTACATACTGTACTGTCTATTGAATTATAATGTACATTATAATGTAGTATATTGATTTGTTTGTAATGGTTGTCTTGTATGTATGCCATTTTTTTACAGTTTCGTTAATGATATATTTATTTGTGAACTAAGGGGATTTTTAAAGCAATGTTTTTTTAACACCTAATGTCAATGTGTTGTAAAAGGTTTAAAGAGGGTGTTTAAATTACAAGATGCTCTAGCTATGTTCATTTGATACAAGGTGAGCCAGTCCATCCGCAGGCAGTAACCGAAATGAAGTAGCCAGCTTTGCCTCCCGGGTGGCGCAGTGGTCTAGGGCACTGCATCGCAGTGCTAGCTGCGCCACCAGAGTCTCTGGGTTCGCGCCCAGGCTGGGTTGGGTTCGCGCCCAGGCTCTGTCGCAGCCGGCCGCAACCGGGAGGTCCGTGGGGCGACGCACAATTGGCATAGCGTCGTCCGGGTTAGGGAGGGTTTGGCCGGTAGGGATATCCTTGTCTCAGTATGTAAAAATGTAATAGAATGTATGCACTCTACTGTAAGTCGCTCTGGATAAGAGCGTCTGCTAAATGACTAAAATGTAAAATGTAAAATGTACTTATTGAGGAGATGTGGGTAGTCAGTCCTTGGCCCTAACAGAGACAGACAGTGCCATGCAGATCCAGGCAGGAGGCTCAAGGCCTGGCTGATAGCTGTTAGCTGCTGGCTCTGAGCTGTGAGGGATGGTTAACACGTGCTACATGGCCCTGGGAACACTAGGGTGTCCTAAATGGTACCCTATTCCCTTTATAGTGCACTACATTTGACCAGAGCCCTATGTGTAGTGCCATATAAGGAATAAGGTGCCTTTTGTGACGCATACTTACTTCTCCCCATTCCCCACCGCTGTGCTGTGTGACTAAAGAGTGTTTGTGTGGGTTAATCTCCATGTTGACAGAGATGGAGAAGCAGATGAAGATTGAGAACCTGTTTGTGACTTGGCAGCAGAGGTCAGCGCAGTCCAACATGCCCATCTCAGTAAGTGCCACAGCCGTTTTAGACACACCAGAGTGCCACAGCCGTTTTAGACACACCAGAGTGCCACAGCCGTTTTAGACACACCAGAGTGCCACAGCCGTTTTAGACACACCAGAGTGCCACAGCCGTTTTAGACACACCAGAGTGCCACAGCCGTTTTAGACACACCAGAGTGCCACAGCCGTTTTAGACACACCAGAGTGCCACAGACGTTTCCCTCCACATCAAACGCCTGTGGACATACACAGCGACTCTCATTCAAATCTCAGAAAATGGCATCTCTCCATCTGAAACACATTTACACACATTTGCATGTGGGCGCAAGTGCTTGTGTGAAATTTGTAAGATTCATCCAAGAGCTGCTATGCTGTCAGGAAGATGGGAGTTTTATGCACTGTAGCTAATTGATGTATATTTAACTCTTGCCATGTTTTACTTGTCTGGGACTTTGGCACAGAGAAATAAATATTATATTATTTATAAGTAGTCCCCTTTTAAATATTACAACTAATTCACAAAGGTTACAAACTGGCAAGGAACATTTAAAGAGCTTTAAAGGTGAGACTTTAACTCTTAAATTGAAATTACAGCAGGCATCATGGGACTGTAGAGTTGATATTACAGCAGGCGTCGTGGGACTGTAGAGTTGATATTACAGCAGGCATCATGGGACTGTAGAGTTGATATTACAGCAGGCATCATGGGACATTACAGCAGGCATAATGGGACTGTAGAGTTGATATTACAGCAGGCGTCATGGGACTGTAGAGTTGATATTACAGCAGGCGTCATGGGACTGTAGAGTTGACATTACAGCAGGCATCGTGGGACTGTAGAGTTGACATTACAGCAGGCATCATGGGACTGTAGAGTTGATATTACAGCAGGCGTCGTGGGACTGTAGAGTTGTTATTACAGCAGGCATCATGGGACATTACAGCAGGCATCATGGGACTGTAGAGTTGATATTACAGCAGGCGTCGTGGGACTGTAGAGTTGATATTACAGCAGGCGTCATGTTACTGTAGAGTTGATATTACAGCAGGCATCATGGGATTCTAGAGTTGACATTACAGCAGGCATCATGGGATTGTAGAGTTGATATTACAGCAGGCGTCATGGGACTGTAGAGTTGATATTACAGCAGGCATCATGGGACTGTAGAGTTGATATTACAGCAGGCATCATGGGACTGTAGAGTTTATATTACAGCAGGCATCATGGGACTGTAGAGTTGATATTACAGCAGGCATCATGGGACATTACAGCAGGCGTCGTGGGACTGTAGAGTTGATATTACAGCAGGCATCATGGGACTGTAGAGTTGACATTACAGCAGGCATCATGGGACATTACAGCAGGCGTCATGGGACTGTAGAGTTGATATTACAGCAGGCATCGTGGGACTGTAGTCTTTGACATTACAGCAGGCATCATGGGACATTACAGCAGGCATCGTGGGACTGTAGAGTTGATATTACAGCAGGCATCATGGGACATTACAGCAGGCATCGTGGGACTGTAGAGTTGATATTACAGCAGGCGTCGTGGGACTGTAGAGTTGATATTACAGCAGGCTTCGTGGGACTGTAGAGTTGATATTACAGCAGGCGTCATGGGACTGTAGAGTTGATATTACAGCAGGCGTCATGGGACTGTAGAGTTGACATTACAGCAGGCGTCATGGGACTGTAGAGTTGATATTACAGCAGGCGTCATGGGACTGTAGAGTTGACATTACAGCAGGCGTCATGGGACTGTAGAGTTGACATTACAGCAGGCATCATGGGACTGTAGAGTTGATATTACAGCAGGCGTCGTGGGACTGTAGAGTTGTTATTACAGCAGGCATCATGGGACATTACAGCAGGCATCGTGGGACTATAGAGTTGATATTACAGCAGGCGTCATGTTACTGTAGAGTTGATATTACAGCAGGCATCATGGGACATTACAGCAGGCGTCGTGGGACTATAGAGTTGATATTACAGCAGGCATCATGGGACTGTAGAGTTGATATTACAGCAGGCATCGTGGGACTGTAAAGTTGATATTACAGCAGGCGTCGTGGGACTGTAAAGTTGATATTACAGCAGGCGTCGTGGGACTGTAGAGTTGATATTACTGCAGGCGTCATGGGACTGTAGAGTTGATATTACAGCAGGCATCGTGGGACATTACAGCAGGCATCATGGGATTGTAGAGTTGATATTACAGCAGGCATCATGGGACTGTAGAGTTGATATTACAGCAGGCATCATGGGACTGTAGAGTTGATATTACAGCAGGCGTCATGGGACTGTAGAGTTGATATTACAGCAGGCGTCATGGGATTGTAGAGTTGACATTACAGCAGGCGTCATGGGACTGTAGAGTTGATATTACAGCAGGCATCATGGGATTGTAGAGTTGACATTACAGCAGGCATCATGGGACTGTAGAGTTGATATTACAGCAGGCATCATGGGATTGTAGAGTTGACGTTACAGCAGGCATCATGGGACTGTAGAGTTGATATTACAGCAGGCATCATGGGACTGTAGAGTTGATATTACAGCAGGCATCATGGGATTGTAGAGTTGATATTACAGCAGGCGTCATGGGACTGTAGAGTTGATATTACAGCAGGCATCATGGTACATTACAGCAGGCGTCATGGGACTGTAGAGTTGACATTACAGCAGGCATCATGGGACTGTAGAGTTGATATTACAGCAGGCGTCGTGGGACTGTAGAGTTGTTATTACAGCAGGCATCATGGGACATTACAGCAGGCATCGTGGGACTATAGAGTTGATATTACAGCAGGCGTCATGTTACTGTAGAGTTGATATTACAGCAGGCATCGTGGGACATTACAGCAGGCATCATGGGATTGTAGAGTTGATATTACAGCAGGCATCATGGGACTGTAGAGTTGATATTACAGCAGGCATCATGGGACTGTAGAGTTGATATTACAGCAGGCGTCATGGGACTGTAGAGTTGATATTACAGCAGGCGTCATGGGATTGTAGAGTTGACATTACAGCAGGCGTCATGGGACTGTAGAGTTGATATTACAGCAGGCATCATGGGATTGTAGAGTTGACATTACAGCAGGCATCATGGGACTGTAGAGTTGATATTACAGCAGGCATCATGGGATTGTAGAGTTGACGTTACAGCAGGCTTCATGGGACTGTAGAGTTGATATTACAGCAGGCATCATGGGACTGTAGAGTTGATATTACAGCAGGCATCATGCGATTGTAGAGTTGATATTACAGCAGGCGTCATGGGACTGTAGAGTTGATATTACAGCAGGCATCATGGTACATTACAGCAGGCGTCATGGGACTGTAGAGTTGTTATTACAGCAGGCATCATGGGACTGTAGAGTTGATATTACAGCAGGCATCGTGGGACTGTAAAGTTGATATTACAGCAGGCGTCGTGGGACTGTAAAGTTGATATTACAGCAGGCGTCGTGGGACTGTAGAGTTGATATTACTGCAGGCGTCATGGGACTGTAGAGTTGATATTACAGCAGGCATCATGGGACTGTAGAGTTGATATTACAGCAGGCATCGTGGGACATTACAGCAGGCATCATGGGATTGTAGAGTTGATATTACAGCAGGCATCATGGGACTGTAGAGTTGATATTACAGCAGGCATCATGGGACTGTAGAGTTGATATTACAGCAGGCGTCATGGGACTGTAGAGTTGATATTACAGCAGGCATCATGGGACTGTAGAGTTGATATTACAGCAGGCATCATGGGACTGTAGAGTTGATATTACAGCAGGCATCATGGGACTGTAGAGTTGATATTACAGCAGGCGTCATGGGACTGTAGAGTTGATATTACAGCAGGCGTCATGGGATTGTAGAGTTGACATTACAGCAGGCGTCATGGGACTGTAGAGTTGATATTACAGCAGGCGTCATGGGATTGTAGAGTTGACATTACAGCAGGCATCATGGGACATTACAGCAGGCATCATGGGACTGTAGAGATGATTTTAAAGCAGGCATCATGGGACTGTAGAGTTGAAATTACAGCAGGCGTCATGGGACTGTAGAGTTGAAATTACAGCAGGCATCATGGGATTGTAGAGTTGACATTACAGCAGGCGTCATGGGACTGTAGAGTTGATATTACAGCAGGCGTCATGGGATTGTAGAGTTGACATTACAGCAGGCGTCATGGGACTGTAGAGTTGATATTACAGCAGGCATCATGGGATTGTAGAGTTGACATTACAGCAGGCATCATGGGACATTACAGCAGGCATCATGGGACTGTAGAGATGATTTTAAAGCAGGCATCATGGGACTGTAGAGTTGAAATTACAGCAGGCGTCATGGGACTGTAGAGTTGACATTACAGCAGGCGTCATGGGACTGTAGAGTTGACATTACAGCAGGCATCATGGGACTGTAGAGTTGACATTACAGCAGGCGTCATGGGATTGTAGAGTTGACATTACAGCAGGCGTCATGGGACTGTAGAGTTGATATTACAGCAGGCATCATGGGATTGTAGAGTTGACATTACAGCAGGCATCATGGGACATTACAGCAGGCATCATGGGACTGTAGAGATGATTTTAAAGCAGGCATCATGGGACTGTAGAGTTGAAATTACAGCAGGCGTCATGGGACTGTAGAGTTGAAATTACAGCAGGCATCATGGGATTGTAGAGTTGACATTACAGCAGGCGTCATGGGACTGTAGAGTTGATATTACAGCAGGCGTCATGGGATTGTAGAGTTGACATTACAGCAGGCGTCATGGGACTGTAGAGTTGATATTACAGCAGGCATCATGGGATTGTAGAGTTGACATTACAGCAGGCATCATGGGACATTACAGCAGGCATCATGGGACTGTAGAGATGATTTTAAAGCAGGCATCATGGGACTGTAGAGTTGAAATTACAGCAGGCGTCATGGGACTGTAGAGTTGAAATTACAGCAGGCGTCATGGGACTGTAGAGTTGAAATTACAGCAGGCGTCATGGGACTGTAGAGTTGAAATTACAGCAGGCGTCATGGGACTGTAGAGTTGAAATTACAGCAGGCGTCATGGGACTGTAGAGTTGAAATTACAGCAGGCATCATGGGACTGTAGAGTTGAAATTACAGCAGGCGTCATGGGACTGTAGAGTTGACATTACAGCAGGCATCATGGGACATTACAGCAGGCATCATGGGACTGTAGAGATGATTTTAAAGCAGGCATCATGGGACTGTAGAGTTGAAATTACAGCAGGCGTCATGGGACTGTAGAGTTGACATTACAGCAGGCGTCATGGGACTGTAGAGTTGACATTACAGCAGGCATCATGGGACTGTAGAGTTGACATTACAGCAGGCGTCATGGGATTGTAGAGTTGACATTACAGCAGGCGTCATGGGACTGTAGAGTTGATATTACAGCAGGCATCATGGGATTGTAGAGTTGACATTACAGCAGGCATCATGGGACATTACAGCAGGCATCATGGGACTGTAGAGATGATTTTAAAGCAGGCATCATGGGACTGTAGAGTTGAAATTACAGCAGGCGTCATGGGACTGTAGAGTTGAAATTACAGCAGGCATCATGGGATTGTAGAGTTGACATTACAGCAGGCGTCATGGGACTGTAGAGTTGATATTACAGCAGGCGTCATGGGATTGTAGAGTTGACATTACAGCAGGCGTCATGGGACTGTAGAGTTGATATTACAGCAGGCATCATGGGATTGTAGAGTTGACATTACAGCAGGCATCATGGGACATTACAGCAGGCATCATGGGACTGTAGAGATGATTTTAAAGCAGGCATCATGGGACTGTAGAGTTGAAATTACAGCAGGCGTCATGGGACTGTAGAGTTGAAATTACAGCAGGCGTCATGGGACTGTAGAGTTGAAATTACAGCAGGCGTCATGGGACTGTAGAGTTGAAATTACAGCAGGCGTCATGGGACTGTAGAGTTGAAATTACAGCAGGCGTCATGGGACTGTAGAGTTGAAATTACAGCAGGCGTCATGGGACTGTAGAGTTGAAATTACAGCAGGCATCATGGGACTGTAGAGTTGAAATTACAGCAGGCGTCATGGGACTGTAGAGTTGAAATTACAGCAGGCATCATGGGACTGTAGAGTTGAAATTACAGCAGGCGTCATGGGACTGTAGAGTTGAAATTACAGCAGGCGTCATGGGACTGTAGAGTTGAAATTACAGCAGGCGTCATGGGACTGTAGAGTTGAAATTACAGCAGGCGTCATGGGACTGTAGAGTTGAAATTACAGCAGGCGTCATGGGACTGTAGAGTTGATATTACAGCAGGCATCATGGGATTGTAGAGTTGACATTACAGCAGGCGTCATGGGACTGTAGAGTTGAAATTACAGCAGGCGTCATGGGACTCAGAAGTTTCACCAGAGGCACTGCAGCTGTAGATGTTTTTGAAACACTACATTCATTTCACCAAAAATGCAATGCCTACCTTCATCACACAAAAAAAGATTGATGAAAACAACGGTCTCTTTCATGCTTAAATAACCACTGGTTACAGTATAGACTCCTCAAACTCAACCCTGGACCACGAAGCCAGTTCCACTGCGTTTTGTTCATTATTGCTCTCTAATCAGGGGGACACCAGGTGGATGCAATTCATTATCAGATAGAACAGACAACCAGCAGGCTACGGACCTCGTAGTGGTGAATAGCCCTGGTATAGACAGTCAGGAGAACACCACCAGTAGGCCTCATAAGTTACATTCTGTCACTCCCACTGACTCAGTCTAATGAGCTGGTGGCGGATGATGACATCATCTGTGCTCCACGTGTGTGCTCCCTCTCTCAGTATGTCACCACTCACCAGAGCAGGCTTATCCATTACTGGCCAGTTAGATGACTGTCTGGCTGCCTGACTTGTGGGGGACCCCTCTCCCTTCACTGGCCCCTCAGGTCCCCAAGTATTATGGCCCTTGATCAGCCTTCCTGTGGATCCCTGACTTTATCCCTGACTTGTGATGGATTAGATATGAGAGGAGATCACATCAGCACAGCAGAGAGTGTTGTGTTCTGTCTCCCACTCCCTCGTCTAACACACACAGTCGTATCTACATCTCTCTGCCTGTCTATCTCCAGGCTGCACAGGGATGATAGATGATAGATGTGTCAATAAGAATGATTTTATAAGAGAGCAACAGATTAAAGCCCAGATGAGATGAGCCATAACACTGAATCAGTCATTTTACTCTGTAGTATGCCCTGTCTGTAGTGTTTAGTACACGGTTTGATTGTGGGATTAGGAAACTGGTCATTAATTCTCAGTGGGTGGGAGGGTGGGTGTATTTACATGCTGGTACTTTTGGTATCATTAACTAGAAGAATTCACATTCGGCTCTAAGGACCATGAAATAAAAATAGAGATGTTTCCTTACTTTCCACAGGCAGTGGACTTGGACACTCTGAAGCAATCGTCCAGACTATTGCACTACTGCGCCACCCCTCTGCTCTTTGACCCCGTGTTCAGGAAGCAGATCCAGGAAGAGCAGATTGTCCAAACTCAACAGGTCAAGGTCAGAATCCATGGCTGCTTTCCCTTGGGGCCTAACTCAACAAAGCTTTCTTAGTCTCCAACAAGCTTTCTCTGACCTTAACCTTGTTCGGAACACCTCCAAAACAAAGGTATTGTGGTTTAGAAGAATGCCCCTCTCCCCACCGGTGTGATTACTGCCTCTGAGGGTTTAGAGCTTGAGGTAGTCACCCCTTTCAAGTACTTGGGAGTATGGCTAGACGGTACACTGTCCTTCTCTCAGCACATATTAAAGCTGCAGGCTAAGGTTAAATCTAGACTTGGTTTCCTCTATCGTAATCACTCCTCTTTCACCCCAGCTGCCAAACTAACCCTGATTCAGATGACCATCCTACCCATGCTAGATTACGGAGACGTAATTTATAGATCGGCAGGCAAGGGTGCTCTCGAGCAGCTAGATGTTCTTTACCATTCGGCCATCAGATTTGCCACCAATGCTCCTTATAGGACACATCACTGCACTCCTCTGTAAACTGGTCATCTCTGTATACCCATCACAAGACCCAATGGTTGATGCTTATTTATAAAACTCTCTTAGGCCTCACTCTCCCCTATCTGAGATACTTACTGCAGCCCTCATCCTCCACATACAATACCCGTTCTGACAGTCACATTCTGTTAAAGGTCCACAAAGCACACACATCTCTGGGTCGCTCGTCTTTTCAGTTCGCTGCAGCTAGCGACTGGAACAAGTTTTAAAAAACACTCAAACTGGACAGTTTTATCTCTATCTCTTCATTCAAAGACTCAATCATGGACGCTCTTATTGACAGTTGTGGCTGCTTCGCGTGATGTATTGTTGTCTCTACCTTCTTGCCTTTGCTGTTGTCTGTGTCCAATAATGTTTGTTGTGCTGTGTTGTGCTGCTGTCATGTTGTGTTGCTACCATGTTGTTGTTGTGTTATGTTGCTGCCATGCTTTGTTGTTGTCTTAGGCCTCTTTTTATGTAGTGTTGTGGTGTCTCTTGCCGTGATGTATGTGTTGTCCTATATTTTCTTTTTAATCCCAGCCCCCGTCCCCGCAGGATGCCTTTTGCCTTTTGGAAGGACATCATTGTAAATAAGAATTTGTTCTTAACTGACTTCCCTAGTTAAATAAAATAAATATATATATAAAACTCAAGCATCTCCTCAAATGGTTCACTTCTCTCTTACTTAGAAAGATGCCCTTAGTTCCAAATCTTGGAAAGCATCCCAAACTTCCCAAGTGTTTAGAAAAATCCTGGAAGGAGAATTTCCGGAATCAGGATGGAACAATCAGCAATCTTCCAACAGTCTTTCAGCCAGAACCTCTGAAAATCCTGTGAACTTTGTAAAAGTTTTATGTATTTAGCAAATTTAGACAAAGGTGGTCACAGTCTGATGAAACAGTTCACCTCTCCACTCCCACTCTCTTCTCCCCTCATCCTCTCCAGAAGCGTCATCACTCCAGTGACTCCATGGCGTCTGGCAGGAACCGTAGCTACAGCACAGACTCAGTTGACAAACTGCCCAGCCGGCTGAGAGAGGGGCCCTGGTTGCAGGACATCTCTAACACCTTCCTCCAGCAGTATGTCCAGTACCTCCAGAGTATGGGCTTCATCCTGGTCCAGGTCCGGCCACAGTCCCCAGCGCGCAGGTACGTCTTTCTGACAGTCCAGTGGTCCTCAACTCTCTGAACTATACTAGTAACCTATCTTTCTACACCATACTAGTTCAAGTTTATTTACCACGTGCAATGAATACATTGGAAATCTAACTCACCCGATCTCTCAACCCAAAAAAACACAATGAAAACACAATACAACTCAGGGCAAATGTCCTCTTTCTCTGAGTTTCCCTCCTATGATCCTTTATGTGACTGTGAGCAGAACTATGAGCACTATTCATCCATTAGTCATCAGATGTGTTGTGATCCCCTCCAAGCCTTCAATAGCCACACCCCTCTGGTCATGCATGTGATATAACTACAGTACGGACGGATGGACAGACGGACAGACACACACAGTACACTCTCTCTCTGTTTTTTTCCCCATCCCTGCTTAACCCCTAACCCTGCCTTTTTCTCTCTCTCTCTCTCTCCTCTCTCCATGTAGCATCCCCAGGGCCCGGGCAGCCATGTTCAGCTCATTGTCGTCAGAGAGGCAGTCCTTCTCCTATAACAAAACCAGGAGCGAGGACAGCCCTAAGGTAAGTAGTGCTGATGCAAGCGCTCAGGATATTCCCACACGTACACTGGCTAAAAGGCACACAGGGATATATTGACTCTGACGCCCTCTTCCTCTCACTCTGACAAACATGCTCTCTCTCTCTCTAACGCTCACTCTATTCACACACATACACACATAAACACACACCGCTTCATCATCAACTCTTGAGGTAATGTTGTTTTTCTCCGCAGAGCACAGGGTCGGATATTACCGCGTACTACCTCCAGAGGGCGCTGCCAGGGGGCATCGTATTGATGGAGCTTGCCTTTCAGGTGAATCTTTCGCTCTCGCTCTCTCTATCTTTCAAAGGGGTTTATTGGCATGTGGAAAATGTTGCCAAAGGAGTGAAATAAACACAAGTGAGTATACACAAACAGAAAACTATACAAATTTAACTGTAAATATGGCACTCAAAAGGTAACATTTTAAGTGTTATATAAGCTATGTGCAGTGTTTAAATTTAAAAAAAAGGTTATTCTTTGGGGGGGGGTAGATCAGCTTTAATACTGCAGATAGATTATAGCTTCCATCAATGTAATTGTCTGCATCATTTCCAATCCCCCATATTTTTTTATATATACACTGCTCAAAAAAATAAAGGGAACACTTAAACAACACAATGTAACTCCAAGTCAATCACACTTCTGTGAAATCAAACTGTCCACTTAGGAAGCAACACCGATTGACAATAAATTGCACATGCTGTTGTGCAAATGGAATAGACAAAAGGGGGAAATTATAGGCAATTGGCAAGAAAAAAAATAATAATAATAAGTAAAAAATAAAGGAGTGGTTCTGCAGGTGGTGACCACAGACCACTTCTCAGTTCCTATGCTTCCTGGCTGATGTTTTGGTCACTTTTGAATGCTGGCGGTGCTCTCACTCTAGTGGTAGCATGAGATGGAGTCTACAACCCACACAAGTGGCTCAGGTAGTGCAGCTCATCCAGGAGGGCACATCAATGCGAGCTGTGGCAAGAAGGTTTGCTGTGTCTGTCAGCGTAGTGTGCAGAGCATGGAGGTGCTACCAGGAGACAGGCCAGTACATCAGGAGACGTGGAGGAGGCCGTAGGAGGGCAACAACCCAGCAGCAGGACCGCTACCTCCGCCTTTGTGCAAGGAGGAGCAGGTGGAGCACTGCCAGAGCCCTGCAAAATGACCTCCAGCAGGCCACAAATGTGCATGTGTATGATCAAACGGTCAGAAACAGACTCCATGAGGGGGGTATGAGGGCCCGACGTCCACAGGTGGGGGTTGTGCTTACAGCCCAACACCGTGCAGGACGTTTGGAATTTGCCAGAGAACACCAAGATTGGCAAATTCGCCACTGTGCCCTTCACAGATGAAAGCAGGTTCACACATGAGCACATGAGCACATGTGACAGACATGACAGAGGCTGGAGACGCCGTGGAGAACGTTCTGCTGCTTGCAACATCCTCCAGCATGACCGGTTTGGCGGTGGGTCAGTCATGGTGTGGGGTGGCATTTCTTTGGGGGGCAGCGCAACCCTCCATGGGCTCGCCAGAGGTAGCCTGACTGCCATTAGCTACCGAGATGAGATCCTCAGACCCCTTGTGAGACCATATGCTGGTGCGGTTGGCCCTGGGTTCGTCCTAGTGCAAAACAATGCTAGACCTCATGTGGCTGGAGTGTGTCAGCAGTTCCTGCAAGAGGAAGGCATTGATGCTATGGACTGGACCGCCCGTTCCCCAGACCTGAATCTAATTGAGCACATCTGGGACGTCATCTCTCGCTCCATCAACCAACGCCACGTGGCACCACAGACTGTCCAGGAGTTGGCAGATGCTTTAGTCCAGGTCTGGGAGGAGATCCCTCAGGAGACCATCCGCCACCTCATCAGGAGCATGCCCAGGCGTTGTAGGGAGGTCATACAGGCACGTGGAGGCCACACACACTACTGAGCCTCATTTTGACTTATTTTAAGGACATTACATCAAAGTTGGATCAGCCTGTAGTGTGATTTTCCACTTTAATTTTGAGTGTGACTCCAAATCCAGACCTCCATGGGTTGATAAATTTGATTTCCATTGATCATTTTTGTGTGATTTTGTTGTCAGCACATTCAACTATGTAAAGAAAAAAGTATTTAATAAGAATATTTCATTCATTCAGATCTAGGATGTGTTATTTTAGTGTTCCCTTTATTTTTTTGAGCAGTGTATATACTACTGTTCTACTTGGTCAGAAATGTCCTTGTTTTTGAAAGAAAAGCAAATTTTTTGTCAGACACCAGTCTCAGTCAACAGTGAAGAGGCGACTCCGTGATGCTGGCCTTCTAGGCAGAGTTGAATAGAAAAAGCCATATCTCAACCTGGCCAATAAAAAGATAAGATGAGCAAAAGACCACAGACACTGGACAGAGAAACTCTACCTAGAAGGCTAGCATCCTCGAGTCGCCGCTTCACTATTGACGTTGAGACTGGTGTTTTGCGGGTACTATTTAAAGAAGCTTAGAGTTGAGGACTTGTGAGGAGTCTGTTTCTCAAACTAGACACTGTAATGTACTTGTCCTCTTGCTCAGTTGTGCACCGGGGCCTTCCACTCCTCTTTCTATTCTGGTTAGGGCCAGTTTGCGCTGTTCTGTGAAGGGAGTAGTACACAAAGTTGTACGAAATCTTCAGTTTCTTGGCAATTTCTCACATGGAATAGCCTTCATTTCTCAGATCAATAATAGACTGACGAGTTTCAGAAGAAAGTTCTTAGTTTCTGGCCATTTTGAGCCTTTAAACGAATCCACAAATGCTGATGCTCCAGATATTAAATCACATTTTATTTGTCACATACACATGGTTAGCAGATGTTAATGCGAGTGTAGCGAAATGCTTGTGCTTCCGACAATGCAGTAATAACCAACGAGTAATCTAACCTAACAATTCCACAACTACTACCTTATACACACACAAGTGTAAAGGGATAAAGAATAAGTACATAAAGATATATGAATGAGGGATGGTACAGAATGGCATAGGCAAGATGCAGTAGATGGTATCGAGTACAGTATATACATATGAGATGAGTAATGTAGGGTATGTAAACATAAAAGTGCATAGTTTAAAGTGGCTAGTGATACATGTATTACATAAAGATGGCAAGATGCAGTAGATTATATAGAGTACAGTATATACATTATATTAAGTGGCATTGTTTAAAGTGGCTAGTGATACATTTTTGATCAATTTCCATTATTAAAGTGAGCTGGAGTTGAGTCAGCCACTCGATGTTAGTGGTGGCTGTTTAACAGTCTGATGGCCTTGAGATAGAAGCTGTTTTTCAGTCTCTCGGTCCCTGCTTTGATGCACATGTACTGACCTCACCTTCTGGATGATAGCGGGGTGAACAGGCAGTGGCTCGGGTGGTTGTTGTCCTTGATGATCTTTATGGCCTTCCTGTGACATCGGGTGGTGTAGGTGTCCTGGAGGGCAGGTAGTTTTCCCCCAGTGATGCGTTGTACAGACCTCACTACCCTCTGGAGAGCCTTACGGTTGTGGGTGGAGCAGTTGCCGTACCAGGCGGTGATACAGCCCGACAGGATGCTCTCGATTGTGTATCTGTAGAAGTTTGTGAGTGCTTTTGGTGACAAGCCGAATTTCTTCAGCCTCCTGAGGTTGAATAGGCGCTACTGCGCCTTCTTCACAACGCTGTCTGTGTGGGTGGACCATACCAGTTTGTCTGTGATGTGTATGCCGAGGAACTTAACTTACTACCCTCTCCACTACTGTCCCGTCGATGTGGATAGGGGGGTGCTCCCTCTGCTGTTTCCTGAAGTCCACAATCATCTCCTTTGTTTTGTTGATGTTGAGTGTGAGGTTATTTTCCTGACACCACACTCCGAGGGCTCTCACCTCCTCCCTGTAGGCCGTCTCGTCGTTGTTGGTGATCAAGCCTACCACTGTTGTGTCGTCCGCAAACTTGATGATTGAGTTGGAGGCGTGCATGGCCATACAGTCGTGGGTGAACAGGGAGTACAGGAGAGGGCTCAGAACGCAACCTTGTGGGGCCCCAGTGTTGAGGATCAGCGGGGTGGAGATGTTGTTACCTACCCTCACCACCTGGGGGCGGCCCATCAGGAAGTCCAGTACCCAGACCCAGGGTCTCGAGCTTGATGACGAGTTTGGAGGGTACTATGGTGTTAAATGCTGAGCTGTAGTCGATGAACAGCATTCTCACATAGGTATTCCTCTTGTCCAGATGGGTTAGGGCTGTGTGGTTGCGATTGCGTCGTCTGTGGACCTATTGGGGCGGTAAGCAAATTGGAGTAGGTCTAGGGTGTCAGGTAGGGTGGAGGTGATATGGTCCTTGACTAGTCTCTCAAAGCACTTCATGATGACGGAAGTGAGTGCTACGGGGCGGTAGTCGTTTAGCTCAGTTACCTTAGCTTTCTTGGGAACAGGAACAATGGTGGCCCTCTTGAAGCATGTGGGAACAGCAGACTGGGATAAGGATTGATTGAATATGTCCGTAAACACACCAGCCAGGTGGTCTTCGCATGCTCTGAGGACGCGGCTGGGGATGCCGTCTGGGCCTGCAGTCTTGCGAGGGTTAACACGTTTAAATATTTTACTCACGTTGGCTGCAGGTTTTGGTAGGGGGCCGTGTCAGTGGCACTGTATTGTCCTCAAAGCAAGCAAAGAAGGTATTTAGTCTGTCTGGGAGCAAGACATCCTGGTCCGCGACGGGGCTGGTTTTCTTTTTGTAATCAGTGATTGACTGTAGACCCTGCCACATACCTCTTGTGTCTGAGCCGTTGAACTGCAACAGATACTCAACTAGTCTAAAGAAGGCCAGTTTTATTGCTTCTTTAATCAGAACAACAGGTTTCAGCTGTGCTAACATAATTGCAAAAGGGTTTTCTAGCCTTTTAAAATGATTAACTTGTATTAGCTAACACAATGTGCCATTGGAACACAGGAGTGATGGTTGCTGATAATGGGCCTCTGTATGCCTATGTAGATATTCCATTAAAAATCTGTTTCCAGCTACAATAGTCATTTACAACATTAACAATGTCTACACTGTATTGCTGATCAATTTTATATTATTTTAATTGACAAAAAAAATGCTGCTTTTTCAAAAACAAGGACATTTCTAAGTGACCCCAAACCTTTGAACGATAGTGTATATACACAGTACCAGTCAAAAGTTTGAACACACCTACTCATTCCAAGGTTTTTCTTTATTTTTACTATTTTCTACATCGTAGAATAATAGTGAACACATCAAAACTATGAAATAACATGGAATCATGTCGTAACCAAAAAATTGTTAAACAAATAAAATATATTTTAGATTCTTCAAAGTAGCCAACCTTTGCCTTGATGACAGCTTTGCACACTCTTGGCATTCTCTCAACCAGTTTCATGAGGTAGTCACATGGAATGCATTTCAATTAACAGGTGTGCCTTGTTAAAAGTACATTTGTGGAATTTCTTTCCTTCATAATGCATTTGAGCCAATCAGTTGTGTTGTGACAAGGTAGGGTTGGTATAGAGAAGATAGCCCTATTTGGTAAAAGACCAATCCCATATTATGGCAAAAACAGCTCAAATAAGCAAAGAGAAATGACAGTCCATCATTGCTTTGAGACATGAAGGTCAGTCAATCTGGAAAATTTCAAGAACTTTGAAAGTTTCTTCAAGTGCAGTCGCAAAAACCATCAAGCGCTATGATAAAACTAGCTGTCATGAGGACCGCCACAGGAAAGGAAGTCCCAGAGTTACCTCTGTTGCAGGATACGTTCATTAGAGTTAACTGCACCTCCAATTGCAGCCCAAATAAAAACTTTACAGAGTTCAAGTAATAGACACATCTCAACATCAACTGTTCAGAGGAGACTGTGGGAATCAGGCCTTCATGGTTGAATTGCTGCAAAGAAACCACTACTAAACGACACCAATAAGAAAAAGAGACTTGCTTGTGCCAAGAAACACGAGCAATGGACATTAGAACGTTGGAAATCTGTACTTTTGGTCTGATGAGTCTTAATCTATGTTTGGTTCCAACCGCCGTGTCTTTGTGAGACACAGGGTAGGTGAACGGATGATCTCTGCATGTGTTGTTCCCGCCGTGAAGCATGGAGGAGGATTTGTGATGGTGTGGTGGTGCTTTGCTGGTGACACTGTCAGTTATTTAGAATTCAAGGCAGACTTAACCAGCATGGCTGCCACAGCATTCTTCAGCGATGCACCATCCTATCTGTTGTGTGCTTATTGGGACTATCATTTGTTCTTCAACAGGACAATGTCCCAAAACACACCTCCATGCTGTGTTAGGGCAATCTGATGACCTGGCCTCCACAATCACCTGACCTCAACCCGTTTAGTTATTTCATTTTCAAATAACCGAATGTGATAGGTTGTAATCTGAATAAAGGGAAAAAGGCCATTCTTGAACATTGGGTGAGACATTCTTACATCCGAACTGGTTCCCCAGCAAATTAGTAAGTATTCCTTTTGTATGACTGAAGCCTTTAGTCAGAGGTCTAATGCTTTAATATTTCATAATTTCTGCTCCTCCAATTCATATTCATTATATAAATAGGCCCGTTTAATTTTGTTTGACTTGCCTTTTCAAATAAAATGGAATCTTTTTTGCTTATACAGTGCATTCAGAAAGTATTCAGACCCCTTCACTTTTTCCCCATTTTGTTACGTTACAGCCTTATTCTAAAATGGATTAAATACATCCACATCAATCTACCGGTACACACAATGCCCCATAAGGACAAAAAGGAAAAAGGTTTTAAGACATTTTTGCAAATGTATTAAAAATCTACAATTGAATACCTTATTTACATTAGTATTCAGACCCTCTGCTACGAGACTCGGAATTGAGCTCAGTTGTATCCTGTATCCATTGGTCATCCTTGATGTTTCTACAACTTGATTGAACATGATTTGGAAAGGCACACACCTGTCTATATAAGGTCCCACAGTTGACAGTGCATGTCAGAGCAAAAACCACGCCATGAGGTTGAAGGAATTGTCCACAGAGCTCCGAGACAGTATTGTGTCAAGGCACAGATCTGGGGAAGGGTGCCCCAAAATTTCTGCAGTGTTGAAGGTTCCCAAGAACACAGTGGCCTCCATCATTCTTAAATGGAAGAAGTTTGGAACCACCAAGACTCTTCCTAGAGCTGGCTGCCTGGCCGAACTGAGCAATCGGGGATGAAGGGCCTTGGTCAGGGAGGTGACCAAGAATCCGATGGTCACTCTGACAGAACTCACAGAGTTCCTCTGTGGAGATGGGAGAACCTTCCAGAAGGACAACCATCTCTGCAGTACTCCACCATTCAGGCCTTTTCTGGTAGTGGCAAGCCGGAAGCCACTCCTCAGAAGAAGGCACATGACAGCCCGCTTGGGGTTTGCCAAAAGGCATGTTTTTCAGCGGAAGGGACTGTGAGACAAGTCAGGATCGAGTGGAAGATGAACGGAGCAAAGAACAGAGAGATCCTTGATAAAAACCTGCTCCAGAGCGCTCAGGACCTCAGACTGGGGCGAAGGTTCACCTTCTATCAGGACAACGACCCTAAGCACACATCCAAGACAACACAGGAGTGGCTTCGGGACAAGTTTCTGAATGTCCTTGAGTGATCCAGCCAGAGCCCGGAGTTGAACCCGATCGAACATTGAGAGGCCTGAAAATAGCTGTGCAGCGACGCTCCCTTTCCAACCGGACAGAGCTTGAGAGGTTCTGCAGAGAAGAATGGGAGAAACTCCCCAAATACAGGTGTGCAAAGCTTGTAGCGTCATACAGAAGAAGACTCAAGGCTGTAATCGCTGCCAAAGGTGGTTCAACCAAGTACTGAGTAAAGGGTCTGAATACTTATGTAAATGTACTATTTCAGTTGTATTTTTTTACACATTTGCAAACGTTTCTAAAAACCTGTTTTTGCCTGGTCATTATCGGGTATTGTGTAGATTGATGAGGAAAAAACTAGTTAATCAATTTTAGAATAAGGCTGTAACGTAACAAAATGTGTAAAAAATGAATGGGTCTGAATACTTTCCAAATGCACTGTATAATAAAAATAACTGGTTGCTTGGTGTAGGCTAGGCCATAAGCCAATTGGTAAACTGGGATATGACTAAAGAGTTAATCAGGGTGATTTTTCAATAAAAAGACAGGTTTATTCCTTTCCATGGTAGCAAGATATCTAGTTTTGTGAACTTTCTATTAAAATGTATTTTAGTGAGATCATATGATATGAACACCAGCATCACCGTCAGACCATTTTATTGCTAAACTACACTGTAATGTAAAAGTTGTATTTTTTGTGATCCAATACATAATATAGTACACTTGTATTAATTTGGTTGTAACCCAGAGAAGTTAGAAAAAGTAACTGGATCCTCTGAGGTTGTGGAGGGATTCAAATTGTGGATTTAAATGAACATGAATCATCAGCGTACAATGACACCTTTGTTTTTAAGTAATGGATTTACAGTGTTTTAGCAATGTGCAAATAGTTGTAGTACGAATAACAGGAGAAGATAAATAAACAGATAAATATTGGTGATATTTACAATGTTTGTGCTACCTGTGGTGTTGACGTTTAGTTAGATATAGTTATTTATGTGTTCTAGGGCAGCAGTGTCTGGCTACTGGAACTTTTTAGGAACAGTCGGACAGAATCTGTGCAGAAGATCTAGGTGCTGCTGTAGGTCCTCCTTTGTTGGGGATAGAAGCACCAGATCATCTGCAAACAGTAGACATTTGAGTCCAGTAGGGTGAGGCCGGGTGCTGCACACTATTCTAGTGCCCTCGCCAATTCATTGATATTTATGGGGCTCAAGCTTGCATCCCTGTCACCCCACGGCCCTGGGGTCTCTCTCTTTCACTCTATATTACACCTCCAGCGCTCGCGGCACGCGTGCTCTCTCTACCGCTTTCTCTACTGCTCTCTCTCCTTCTCTCTCGCTCTCTCTCTCTTGCAGTGCATGCTGGGAGTTTGAGTGTTTGGTGTGGAGGGCTCTGTCCTAACTTTTTTTCTGGATTCTGTTTTGGTCTTTTCTTCACATTTTATTTTCTATGGTGGACGGTTAATGCACTATTTGTTTTAGCGGTATCCACAGGTTTTTTCAAAGTTAGGGTGGAAGAGGACAGAGTTCGTTTCCTGGGGTTTGGAAGGTGTGGTGTGCCCGATGGCTTCTCAGCCTAGTGCGGAGGAGACTCTGTCGTTACGGCATGAATGTGTTCCTGAGAATGGAGTTAAGGTGGTAGAATATTTTCTATGGGGTGTGTTTGTGCCAATTTCGCCTCTTTCTACCCTTTCGACAAGGGTGGTAGTTGCAAATTTGCCTCTGTTTATTACGGTTGATCAAATCAGGAAAGAGCGGAGTGGTTTTGGTAAGTTTGCTAGCGGTTTTTGTGTACTGTCGGCAGGTTTTCAGGCAGATGCTGTCAAGCATGTTGTTTTTTTCCGGAGGCAAGTGTTCATGTTTCTGAATAACAATGAGGAACAGCTAAATGTGCATTTTAAAGTGAGTCATGGGGAGGGGCTCTACGCAGGGTTTTCCAGCACAGATAGTCTACGGTGTTTTGAGTGTGGGGATTTGGGGCATAAGAGCTTTGCGTGCCCACATAAAGGCTGTAGACAAGGTGAGGGTACAAGCGCCCCCAGTGGGGGAAATCAAGGTCAACGTGCAGGGGGCAATGAGACGCAGACAGAAGGGGCTGGGCCTAGTCATGCCAGAGATGGTGGGGTAGCTGAGGCTGGGTCTAGTCACGTTATGCTAGTGGATGAGGAGAGTATAGTGTGTAAGAGAATAAGGGGGAGGAGGAGGGTGTCAAGCGGAAAAGGAAAAAGGGGGGGAAGAATGGAGGTGGAAGGGGTGATGCTGGTGTGGTCAAAGGCACCAAGGAACCTTTGCCTGGTGCTGGGGGGAGGCCCTGACCGGAGAGGAAGGGCAGGTGGTTAGGATGGGAGATGGAGATGAGGAGGAAAGTGAGTCTGAGGAAGAGGATGATGAGGAGGCCTTTTTTTCAGACTCCTCTTCAATGGGTCCAGATCTGACAGCCAGTCAAGCAGAGGGGTCAAAGTACACGTTGAGGGAACTGACAAAGTTCCTGAATGAGACCACGGGGAAAAAAGTTAATCTTGAGGCTTTTTTTTTCTGATCCGAGAATGTTTGGAAGATCAGTACAACATACTATGAAAAATGAGGGGCATGGTGTCCTCTCACCCAGGAAACAGTTTAGATTGAGGAAGTGTGTTACAACAGTGCGTAAGGGTCTAACTTCAGACACTGTTTAGATTAATAGTTTCTTTCTGACACTGTTTTTTTTAGTTTTGCTATTAGTGTCTTTCTTTGCTGGATTTTCTCCCACTTCTTATAGAGACTCTACGGATAGGCTCGCTCAATATAAATGGCACCAGAGATGTGGGAACGAGGAGTGTGTTGGGTGAATATGTAAAACAAATAATGTACAGGTGTTGTTTCTGCAAGAGACGCATAGTGATGTGGTGAATGAAGTCGATTGGGGGCTCTGGTGGGAAGGGGCAAGTGTGTTGAGCCATGGGACAAATTTTAGTGCAGGGGTGGCAGTCCTTTTTGTACCGGGTCTGTCTAAAAATTTGCTCCTCAAAGGAGGTGTGTAAGGGTAGGCTGCTTGTTGTAAAAGCAGAAATTAACAACATGGGTTTTGTCTTTATAATTGTGTTTGCGCCTAACACAGGGAGAGAGAGGGGGATTCTATTTGTGTGTCTTAGACAGGAACTCTCACAGGTAGCGCCTGAGGAGATGCTGGTGATCGGAGGTGACTGGAACTGTACAATGGATTTTACGAAAGACTGAAATGGGGGAGAGCCTCATTCAGTGTCAGTGGGAGTGTTAAGGGACATCATTAACCAGTTTGACCTAGTGGATGTTTGGAGAACTAAACAGCCCAACACAAGACAGTATACATGGGTGAAGGTTTTTTGGGGCTAGGGTGAGTGCAGCCCGACTTGATCGTTTTTACCTATCCAGGAATCGGAGCAATAGGCTGTTGGGCACTACCTTTCTCCTGGTGGGGTTTTCGGATCATCACATAACCATGGCTCGGCTGTCTATTTCACCAGGGCCTCGGCAGGCATCCTATTGGAAGTTTAATGTAAAGCTCTTACAAGACGCCACTTTTTGCTCAGGTTTACGGACTTTTTGGGAAAGGTGGGGGCAGCGAAGAGAGGAGTGTGAGTCTCTGAGTCAATGAAGGGATGTGGGGAAAGTCAAAATTCTGCTTTTCTGTCAACAGTATACAGCTCTCTCATCCTCAGAGGCTAGGATAGTATTGGGGGAACTGGAGCGTAGTATTAGTGAGATGGAGGTAGAGGGGCAAGGCAATGTAGGCCTCCAGGCTAATTTAGCTGAATTACGTAGGGACCTGGGCAGTTTTTTCCAGTTTAAAGCAAAGGGAGCACTTGTAAGAGCTAGGTTCTCAATGCCGAAGGAGATGGATGCTCCCAGCTCCTCCTCCTTTGGTTTGTAAAGACAGAGCAGTGAAACCAAGGGTATGCATTGTCTACGGCTGTCTGATGGGCGGGTGACCTCTGTGGTGGGGGAGATGCGGGAGCGAACTGTGGAGTTGTATAGGGAAGAAATGTCTGATCATATGTGTGCGCAGGTCTTCGCAGAACTCCCTAAGCTCTCTCTGGCACAGCAAGATGAAATGGGCATTCCTCTGTTGTCCCATGAACTGGCAGAGGCCGTAACCCAGATGTCCCCCGCCCATGCACCGGGGGTTGATGGACTCCCAGCGGAGTTTTATAGAAAATTCTGGGGAATAATTGGACTGGACTTCTTTTGCCTGTTGCGTGAATGCGTCGGGGTAGGAGAGTTGCCGATGAGCTGCCGTCGGGCGGCTCTGACTCTCCTGCCCTAATAAGGGGACTTGTGTGAACTTAAGAACTGGAGGCCTGTGGCATTGCTCTGTGCGAACTACAAGATATTTGCCAAAGTCTTACCTAACAGACTGAAGTCCCATCTAGGATAGTACATAAGGACCAAACATATTGTGTACCGGGACGCTCAATCACGGACAACTTGTTCTTAATCAGGGACATGTTGGAATTGTCGAGAGGTTCTAATGTGAACTTTGGACTGGTCTCTTTAGATCAAGAGAAGGCTGTTGATAGAGTGGACCATGAATATCTGTTTAATGTGATTTTGGGGTTTGTGGAAAAGTTTTTGACCATTGTGAAGGTCAGTAGGCCAGTCTGTGTGAGATGTGGCATTCGACAAGGATGCCCTCTATTGGGGCAGTTATATACACTAGCCATTGAGCCTTTTTTGGGCCTGCTACGCAAGAGACTGCAGGGAGTGTGCTGGACAGGCATGGGTGTGGTGACAGGCATAGCAGTGTCAGCGTATGCAGATGGCATTTCTGTGATGATCAGGATATGCAGGCACTAGAGACTAGTCTGAAGGTGTACGAGGAAGCTTCGTCAGCTAAGGTAAACTGGGGCAAGAGCAAAGCTCTGTTATGGGGGGATAGGACCCCTCTGCTTCCAGGGGGTTTGCAGTGAGGTTGTGAATGACTTTAAATGTTGGGGGTGTACATGGGCTCAGAGAGGTGGGTCAGGAAGAACTGGGAGGGGCTGTCACAGGCAGTGGTGTCAAGACTGGCCAGGTGGAGGTGGCTCCTGTCCCAAGTGTCATATAGAGGGAGGGTGTTGATAATCAACAACCTGGTGGCATCTTCCCTGTGGCATAAACTGGCTGTCCTCAACCCCCCCGCCGGTCTGCTCGCAGACCTGCAACGCAAGCTGGTGGACTTTTTCTGGTCGGGCCATCACTGGCTGAGGGTTGCAGTGTTGTACATGACCGTCCACGAAGGAGGACAGAGCCTGGTGGAACTGGAGAGTAGAGGGGCTTCTTTCGGACTAAAGGTGGTGCAGAGACTGCTGTACCATACTGATGTCGGCTGGAGGGAACCAGCATGCGCGCTGCTGAGGAGAGCTGGCAGATTAGGGTTGGACCGGCAGCTATTCCTCATGAGGCAGGAGGGGCTAAGTACCACAGGTCTCTCTGATTTTTACTCTGCAGTGCTGAGGGCCTGGCAGCTGCTAAGGCCCCCACGAGAAGGGGGTGTGGAGCCTGGGCTGTGGGTGTGGGAGGAGCCTATCTTCCACAACCCAGCCATCCCTTTGAGATCGGTTCAGTCGGCGGATGGCAGCGGGTTTATAAAGGCTGGGTGACCTGCGACTGCTGGGAGAGGAAGGGTGGAAAACCCCAGAAGTCCTGGCACAACATACAGGAATAAATTATCTTAGGATGCTGGAGAGATTCCTGGAGGAGGTCTGAGCCGGTAAGAGGGGTTTTTGAGCTGCCAAAGGGGAGGGGCCACCAATGTTTCCTCCACTATAGGTGACAGCAGAGACTGGAGACTGGCGAGGGGGTCTGGAGGACTTGTTAGATTTTAATACTACTCTGAGCCTGGGGGAGTTTGAAGGGGTGGGAGGTAAAGTCCTTTATAACCTCTGCGTTAAAGTGAGGAACGTTAGGAGCCTAACAGGAGTGAAGACACATCAGTGGCAGGGGATATGTGGGGTGGAGAGTATGGAGGGGACCTCCAGTGGAGGGTTCTACATGGAGCCCTGGCCACTAACAGCTAGTTGGCATGGGTTGAACCGGGAGTCGGGCAGGGGTGTCCTTTCTGTGATTCATGTGTTTTCTGTTTGCGACAAAGTTAATGCCATTAATGCCTCTGTTGTAATGTCTGTGAGAGAGGTTGGGGGTGTTTTTTTACTGTTGGGGTGTTTATAATGGGGTACGCTCTCTCTCTTTCGCGCTCTCTCTCTCGCGCGCCCTCTCTCTCGCGCTCTCTCTCTCTCGCGCGCTCTCTCTCGTGCTCTCTCTCTGTCTATGTGTGTGTGTGTCTCTTACTCCATATTACACATTCACCCCTCCTACTCCATACTCTAGACTATAATGTCTGGTGGTTCTTTTTGTTAAACTTTTGTCTACATTATTTCGATGTTTGTCTTGAGGACCATGAAATACACTTTATGGCCTCAGGTTTTGATTATGTGCCATCATTATGTGCAATTTGACTCAAGGCCTTAAAGACAGAAGAGTTTAGTTTAAATGGGTCTTTCCTACTGAGTATTTTATGCATTATTCTCACACTGTAGGAGATGTGTTTAGAACTGTTTGTCATTGTAACCACACACCCACCACATAATTCATGAGAAATGATATCTGTTGAGCCCTGAGTAGTATAGTAGCACAGTGTATGATATTCTATCCAGTATATCATCTCTCTCCTTCTCTCCTTCTCTGTCTCTCTCAGGGTTGTTACTTCTGTGTGAAGCAGTATGCTCTGGAGTGTTCACGCATCCCCATGGGACAGACCGTCAACTCTCAGGTAACATTATGGTATCTCTATCTCTGGTGCTGTAAGTTAGACCACAGAGCCGGGCCCAAGAAACCCAGCCATAGCCTCTAGGTATGTATGGGGCTGAGAAAAGAAGGATGATTAAAGAGAGAGACAGATAAGATATTGTAATCAGCTTGGTTACACACATCTTTCTGTATCATCATGGTGACTTTACACCTCCCTGGCTATGGTGTGATTCACTCGAATCGCTCTTCCTCCCTCCCTTCCCCTCTCTCCATCCATACATCCTCCCTCTCTTTATCACTATCTCCTGGGACTCAGTTGTCTCTGTCTCTCTCTCTCTCGCTCTTTCTCTGTCTCTCTCGCTCTTTCTCTGTCTCTCTCTCTGTCTGTCTGTAACGCTGGAGCGTGTCCAGGTTTTGCTCTAAATGAGGTGTAATTCAGTGTAAAGATGTGTAAACGACTGCTGTGTGTTTGCTGAGCGTCTCCAGATGTTGTATCTCAGCTGGGAGGGAGGGTAAGCTCCCACAGATGCCTAACTCTCATCAGCATCTGGCCATCTACAACTATAAAGCCATCTGAAGTATTTTTTGTTATTGTTGCCATTTGTTTGTTTGTAAATGTGTGTGCTAGAAGCCAATTTTATTGTCTGACTCTTTCAGTTGTAACATTTCTGTTGAAATGACATACAACTAGATTGCCAAGAGAGATTTGAAACAGCCTTTCCACCATTTCCTTCTCAAGCCAAACTGTCTTATTATATGAAAGAAATCCATGGACTCACTTTGCAAAGCATTCTTTTCTCCTCTTTTATTACAGTTTTTCATAAGGATTGCCTGCCATACTGTATGTGGTATTCTAATCGACAAAAAAACATTATTGTACTCCTAACCCATATATTTCATGCTGGTAATTGCTTTGCCATGTAAACTATTAGGCAGAGTGTAGTGTGTGGGGTGAGTGATTAGCTACTGCAGCAGTCTGCCCACTCTTTGAACATAGCTAATGGACTGTGGTGTGGACTAGGGAGATGGCGAGATGGAGCTTGCAGCGGTACGTCTGGTCTGAACTCTAATGTACTAGACTAATGGCTGTGCTCAGCACTGCATACAGTGTACAGACTGACCCTGTGTTGTTAGAGAGAGCTGTTCACCATGTAGCCTCTCTCTGGCTCTGGCTAGCTCGGTCTTTCTCGCTCCCTATATTTCTTTCTCCTCTCTTTTTCTTTCTTTCTTCATCTTACTCCCTTTCTTGCTCTCATTTTCCTCTTTCTTTCTCTCATCTCTCCTCCTTGTGACAAATCAGTTTTCAGGTTGTGAGATGACTGTTATTTAATAGGATGCAGACAGGCAGGCAGAGAACAAGGTGTCACTGTGATGCTCACCGTTTCCCCTCAACGTGTTGGTAACTGCCTCAAAGTGACGTATGTTAGTCTGAGCAGACAGAGCAAGAGAGCGTTCTCTTTAATCACAGTGATTAGAGTTTGAGATGAGCCATTGCGGTTGCAGAGTCCATCTCGATGCACAGCAGGGGGGTAGACATGTCTGTTAAGCTCTGGAGTAGATGAGTGAGTGAAGCGAGAGATGGTGTGTGTGTGTGGTTTATAATTGGACTCAGCCTCAGTTAGTCAGCCTCAGTTCCCCTCAGTGTTGACTGTTGTCTTCGTGGCCTGTCTGACCTGCTCACGCTTGGTGCTCACACACACTAGTTTGTCACCTCTCTGTTCTAGATCATTCTAATCGTATTAATGTGAGTGTGTAGCAACACAATGAGTTTGTAAGTGTCTTTGCATGTGGAATAGAGCGTATTTTTATAGGCACTAACTCCGCCATGGCTCTTTGGCCTATGGGGAAATTCATGTTTTTGGGGGGAAGAAACGGTCTTTATTTATTTATTTCACCTTTATTTAACCAGGTAGGCAAGTTGGGAACACGTTCTCATTTACAATTGCGACCTGGCCAAGATAAAGCAAAGCAGTTCGACACATACAACAACACAGAGTAACACAAACATACAGTCAATAATATAGTAGAACAATAAGTCTATATACAATATGAGCAAGTGAGGTGAGATAAGGGAGGTAAAGGCAAAAAAAGGCCATGGTGGCGAAGTAAATACAATATAACAAGTAAAACACTGGAATGGTAGATTTGCAGTGGAAGAATGTGCAAAGTAGAGATAGAAATAATGGGGTGCAAAGGAGCAAAATAAATAAATACAGTAGGGGGGAGGTAGTTGTTTGGGCTAAATTTATAGATGGGCTATGTACAGGTGCAGTAATCTGTGAGCTGCTCTGACAGCTGGTGCTTAAAGCTAGTGAGGGAGATAAGTGTTTACAGTTTCAGAGATTTTTGTAGTTCGTTCCAGTCATTGGCAGCAGAGAACTGGAAGGAGAGGCGGCCAAAGGAAGAATTGGTTTTGGGGATGACCAGAGAGATATACCTGCTGGAGTGCGTGCTACAGGTGGGTGCTGCTATGGTGACCAGCGAGCTGAGATAAGGGGGGACTTTACCTAGGAGGGTCTTGTAGATGACTTGGAGCCAGTGGGTTTGGCGACGAGTATGAAGCGAGGGCCAGCCAACGAGAGTGTACAGGTCGCAGTGGTGGGTAGTATATGGGGCTTTGGTGACAAAACGGACGTCACTGTGATAGACTGCATCCAATTTATTGAGTAGGGTATTGGAGGCTATTTTGTAAATGACATCACCGAAGTCAAGGATTGGTAGGATGGTCAGTTTTACGAGGGTATGTTTGGCAGCATGAGTGAAGGATGCTTTGTTGCGGAATAGGAAGCCAATTCTAGATTTAACTTTGGATTGGAGATGTTTGATGTGAGTCTGGAAGGAGAGTTTACAGTCTAACCAGACACCTAGGTATTTGTAGTTGTCCACATATTCTAAGTCAGAGCCGTCCAGAGTTGTGATGTTGGACAGGCGGGCAGGTGCAGGCAGCGATCAGTTGAAGAGCATGCATTTAGTTTTACTTGTATTTACATTTACATTTTACATTTTAGTCATTTAGCAGACGCTCTTATCCAGAGCGACTTACAGTAGAGTGCATACATTTTATTACATTTTTTACATACTGAGACAAGGATATCCCTACCGGCCAAACCCTCCCTAACGACGCTATACCAATTGTGCGTCGCCCCACGGACCTCCCGGTTGCGGCCGTTGCACCCCGTTTCCTATTTAAGAGCAATTGGAGGCCACGGAAGGAGAGTTGTATGGCATTGAAGCTCGCCTGGAGGGTTGTTAACAGTGTCCAAAGAAGGGCCAGAACTATACAGAATGGTGTCGTCTGCGTAGAGGTGGATCAGAGACTCACCAGCAGCAAGAGCGACATCATTGATGTATACAGAGTTGATTCGGTCCAATAATTGAACCCTGTGGCACCCCCATAGAGACTGTCAGAGGCCCGAACAACAGACCCTCAGATTTGACACACTGAACACTATCAGAGAAGTAGTTGGTGAACCAGGCGAGGCAATCATTTGAGAAACCAAGGCTGTCGAGTCTGCCGATGAGGATGTGGTGATTGACAGAGTCGAAAGCCTTGGCCAGGTCAATGAATACGGCTGCACAGTATTGTTTCTTATCGATGGCGGTTAAGATATCGTTTAGGACCTTGAGTGTGGCTCAGGTGCACCCATGACCAGCTCTGAAACCAGATTGCACAATCTGTTTGTTGACTTGGCTTTCGAAGACCTTAGAAAGGCAGGGTAGGATAGATATAGGTCTGAGGCAGTTTGGGTCAAGAGTGTCCCCCCCTTTGAAGAGGGAGATGACCGCAGCTGCTTTCCAATATTTGGGAATCTCAGACGACACAAAAGAGAGGTTGAACAGGCTAGTAATAGGGGTGGCAACAATTTCAGCAGATAATTTTAGAAAGAAAGGGTCCAGATTATCTAGCCCGGCTGATTTGTAGGGGTCCAGATTTTGCACCTCTTTCAGAACATCAGCTGACTGTATTTGGGAGAAGGAGAAATGGGGAAGGCTTGGGCGAGTAGCTATGGGGTGTGCAGTGCTGTTGACCGGGTTAGGGGTAGCCAGGTGGAAAGCATGGCCAGCCGTAGAAAAATGCTTATTGAAATTCTAATTATAGTGGATTTGTCGGTGGTGACAGTGTTTCCTATCTCCAGTGCAGTGGGCAGCTGGGAGGAGATGTTCTTATTCTCCATGGACTTTACAGTGTCCCAGAACTTTTTGGGGAGCAAATTTTGCTTGAAAAAGCTAGCCTTGGCTTTTCTAACTGCCTGTGTATATTGGTTTCTAGCTTCTCTGAAAAGTTGCATATCACGGGGGCTGTTCGATGCTAATGCATCAGAACGCCATAGGATGTTTTTGTGTTGGTTAAGGGCAGTCAGGTCTGGAGAGAACCAAGGGCTATATCTGTTCCTGGTTCTAAATTTCTTGAATGGGGCATGCTTATTTAAGATAGTGAGGAAGGCATTTAAAAAAAATAACCAGGCATCCTCTACTGACGGGATGAGATCAATATCCTTCCAGGATACCCCGGCCAGGTCGATTAAAAAGGCCTGCTCGCTGAAGTGTTTCAGGGAGCATTTGACAGTGATGAGTGGAGGTCGTTTGACCGCTGACCCATTACGGATGCAGGCAATGAGGCAGTGATCGCTGAGATCTTGGTTGAAAACAGCAGAGGTGTATTTAGAGGGCTGATGATGTCTATGAGGGTACCCGTGTTTACAGCTTTGGGGTGGTACCTGGTAGGTTCATTGATAATTTGTGTGAGATTGAGGGCATCAAGCTTAGATTGGAGGATGGCAGGGGTGTTAAGCATGTTCCAGTTTAGTTCGCCTAGCAGCACGAGCTCTGAAGATAGATGGGGGGCAATCAGTTCACATATGGTGTCCAGAGCACAGCTGTGGGCAGAGGGTGGTCTATAGCAGGCGGTAACGGTGAGAGACTTGTTTTTAGAGAGGTGGATTTTTAAAAGTAGAAGTTCAAATTGTTTGGGAACAGACCGGGATAGTAGGACAGAACTCTGTCTTTGCAGTAGGCTATCTTTGCAGTAGATTGCAACACCGCCCCCTTTGGCCATTCTATCTTGTCTGAAAATGTTGTAGTTAGGGATGAAAGTGTCAGAATTTTTGGTGGTCTTCCTAAGCCAGGATTCAGACACGGCTAAAACATCCGGGTTGGCAGAGTGTTTTATTCACTGCTTTAGCACAAACTTAGGGAGGAGGCTTCTAATGTTAACATGCATGAAACCAAGGCTATTACGGTTACAGAAGTCATCAAAAGAGAGCGCCTGGGGAATAGGAGTGGAGCTAGGCACTGCAGGGCTTGGATTCACCTCTACATCACCAGAGGAACAGAGGAGGAATAGGATAAGGGTACGGCTAAAAGCTATGAGAATTGTCTGGAACAGAGAGTAAAAGGAAGTTTCTGGGGGCGATAAAATAGATATCAAGATATAATGTACAGACAAAGGTATGGTAGGATGTGAATACAGTGGAGGTAAACCTAGGTATTGAGTGATGATGAGAGAGATATTGTCTCTAGAAACATCATTGAAACCAGGTGATGTCATCGCATATGTGGGTGGTGGAACTGAAAGGTTGGATAAGGTATAGTGAGCAGGGCTAGAGGCTCTTCAGTAAAATAAGCCAATAAACACTAACCAGAACCGCAATGGACAAGGCATATTGACATTAAGGAGAGGCATGCTTAGTCGAGTGATCGTAAGGGTCTAGTGAGTAGAGGTTGGTTGGGATCACGGCGATTCAGACAGCTAGCCGGGCTATCGGTAGCAAGCTAGCATAGGATGGAGGTCTGTTTTTAGCTGCCTCGTGCGTTTCCGTCGGTAGATTAGTGGGGTTCCGTGTGATAGAGGGTATCAATCAAATTGGCAAAATAGATATAGTTATAGTGACCCAAGAAAAAATTGTCCGATAGACTTATTCAGATAGCAGCCGATAAGACAGCTAACGATTAGCGGGCCGGTAACGTCGCGACGGAGGTGCCAGTTGGATAACTCCCTCGGGCAGATAACGTCGGTAGTCAGTCGTGAAGGCCCGGTGGGGCTCCGCATTGGCAGTAAAACGGGTCCGGATAGGTGATTGTAGCCCAGGAGTGGCTGATGGAACTCTTCAGCTGGCTAGCTCCGGAATAATTTATGTTTTCTCCGGGATCGACGTAAGCTAATAGACACACGGGTAGCAGCTAGCTAGCTGCGAAATCAAGGTTTAAATGTCCAGAGCTTGCGGTTGAAATCCGGGGATATGGAGAAAAATAGGTCCGGTATGTTCTGGTCTGAGTCGCGTTGTACAAAAGTGGCGATAGATTAACGAGCTAAAGGAATAGCTGATGACCACAAACCGTGGTTAGCTGAAATACTAACGTTAGCCAGTAAACTGGCTAGCTTCAGGTTAGCTTCAGGTTAGCTTCAGGTTAGCTTCAGGTTAGCTTCTGGCTAGCTTCTGGCTAGCTTCTGGCTAGCTTCAGGTTAGCTTCAGGTTAGCTTCTGGGTAACTACTATTGTGGATTTTCAGATTTGAGGTAAATATTTATTTTTTTTGTAATTGGTTAGGCGGGTTGCAGGAAAGCGTTTTGAAGTTGAGTTTTTGGAAAATAAAATATATGAAAGATATGCAAAGAAAGGTGTAAATATATATATATACGGGACACGACAAGACGAGGACAAAATGACGTCTGACTGCTATGCCATCTTGGGAAAGGACATACAAAACGTATCAGATCTCTTAAGCCTGTGTTAACCTCAGAACTTATTTTATGTGTTTATCCCAAAACCCCATTATTTCCCCATCCATTTCCCCATAGGGATGACCAACGAACCAAAGGTAACTAATTTCCGTTTTTTAGGACTACAAGCTTGGGAGCTCTATTCTGACAATTGTCTTTTGCATGTCTCATGTTCTTTGTTTGTCCATTTCCTTTCCTTTTGTGTGTGTCTGTGTCTGTCTAGTCCCATTTCATGTCCTCTCTCCATCAGGGCTCCCTCCTCACCTCAAAACCTTTCTGTCTCAAGCTATTCCCTGATGCCACACCAGTCTCTGACTCTGCAGTATGTCACAGAACTAGGGGCGTGGTGTCTCCCCCCTCTCTGCTTGCTGCAATGTCCCCTGATCCATCTATCTACTTTATCTTTCGCTCTCTCTCTCTTTTTCTCTTTCTCTCTTTCTGAGGAATGACGATAGATTCAATCAGACAGAGGAAGCCATCTTCAGTGCAGCCTGGTGGAGCTCTGGGCTCCAATGTCATACTTCCATACATGTTCTGTTCTGCTGTGACTGTTGCGTTCATCTCAGTCCTTTGTCTCAGTCTACATCTTCATCTTGCTGCTGGGCCAAACTGGCCAGAATGATGCTGAGCTTTGATTCGCTGTGGGTCATTGTGACCCTCCTTCCAAGCTCTTCCTGTATCAGTCTGTGTTTGTCATGCAGCTGGTGAATAAACTAGCCTAAATGCTACTCTTTTTGTAGAATACTTACTGTTACTGTCTTTCCCTGTGTTATTCTTTGCAGCTCAAATCTGGAATGAGCAAACTTCTGACTTCCTCTGTCTTATTCAAGCATCTGTCTGTGATTTCTTTAGTACATTTATGAGTTCAAACTTCGTCACCTGTTCTGGGGTCTTGTGAGTTGGTGACCCATTGGCCCAAGGATTTGGGATCTTCTTCAAGCCTTCTGATATGCTCTAATCATGTCCCTGTCTGGCCCCGCCTTCCTTTCTCTCCCGCTCTACTCTAATCAACTCGTATGTGTTTTTTCTGCTTCCTGGATGGCCTCTGATTAAGAATCCTCCGTAGTATCGATTTTTGCACCTCTAATCCACTGTCATCCTCTGTTGTTGTAATATAAAGTGTCTCTCTCTTTTTTTTAAATGTACTTTTTAACAAAGTTATATATGTTTAACCTCCTCTTTGCTAGCACCTGTGAACAGTTTGAAAAGTTTAGCATGAACATTAGTACGTTCAAGTAAGTTTGAAAGGTATAACCAAAATAGTTTTTAGTTCCGAATGGCAGTTGGTAAATGCCTGAGCAATCACAGTGTTGACCCAGCAGTTAACAGGTCCCTAATACATGTTGGATTAAATAGTAACATAATTATATAGTATTATTAATAGTGTATCTCTGTGGCTTCACTGCTAAAGGGCAGTTTGTACCCATAATCGCTTCAGTGGTCTTGTGGGCTCAGGAGTCAGAGGTTTCAGTTAATTAGGCTCCAGATCTCTCAATATCCGCTGGGGAACACTGACCAACAGAACCATTAAACCACTTTGTACCAGCCTGTTCCGACTTCTGACATTACACTACTACAATGTTCTTGCCTTCAATCTCTTCTACAGTCTATACCACTGGAGAAATGTACTCTCTGTTTTCTGTGCTTTTATTTTATTGAAGGTGTCTGCCCTAGCGCGAACTAAAATGGCTGAGTCTGGTACAAAACGTTCACTTCTTCAGAGAGGTGGTGAAAGGTTCAACTCGTTACGTTGACTTTAAAAGTAAAGGAAAATAACTTTTTCTTGATGTGTAATGAATGCCTCTTGACTAGTACTGGCATTAAATGAACACTGTTATATTGTTTTTTCGCTGACTCTTTGATTTGATAAGACCTATTTGCATTTGTTCCAGGGAAATGGTCAAGATGAAAGCAGCAGCAGTAATAGCATTTACCCTCCATCCCCCTCCAAACACCCCTCTCCGAACCGCAGTTCTTCGTATTGTGTTGTAATCACTGCATGCTCCAGTCTTTCACCTCAATCATTAGCATTTTGCCGTTAATGCTTTTGTAAGCCTCCGCTTTGATGTTGGATTTAATTAAATAAGATACAATTATGAAGTTGATTGATATCACAGTTGCTTACAAAAGCCTCTCACAAAGGAGGGGTGGTAGTAGAGGAGTAGAAGCACTTTAAGTGGATGCCGCCACAGATTGGGTGGATACAAACAGACAGACAATGGGCTCTGAGAACGGCTGAAACAGCAGGGAGGTTTTCCTACCGATGTAGGCGACTTTAATGGGTCTGCTATTACCATTAGACACTAGATGGATAGCAATGCAGAGAGAGGGAAAGGAGCTAGGCCTAACTTCACAAACATGTATTATTAAACATTGAATTGTGCATATGATACTGCCAATACTGGCTTGATATTAATTCAGATGATTGTGTGAATGGTAGGTCATGAGATCCTCGTGTGTGTGTGTGTGTGTGTGTGTGTGTGTGTGTGTGTGTGTGTGTGTGTGTGTGTGTGTGTGTGTGTGTGTGTGTGTGTGTGTGTGTGTGTGTGTGTGTGTGTGTGTGTGTGTGTGTCCGATCCCATTCCCACAGCCCTTACAGAAATCTGTAGTGAGTGTCTACACTGTGTCGCCCTCTCTCCTCCAGCTCTCCATGCTCTTCACGGAGGAGTGTGATAAGGTGATTGGCCTGATGCATGTGCACTCGTTCAGCTATGACTTCCACCTACGGGTGGTTCACCAGTCCCTGGTGGGCTGTCACATGACCCTGCAGCAGGGATACCGGCTGACCAGCTTCCTGGAGGACTTCATAGCTCATCACCCTGACATCCCCAAGTTCAGACGAAACCACGTCTTCCAGGGTGAGTCTGACTCAACCCACCTGAACAACTAAATCCTGAAAAGAGTCCCAGCAGTATGTATAAGGCCAGAATTAAAACCAACACAGATCAACAACCGGTGCTTTGCGGTTGACTTTTAAATGTGATTTCTGCTTGAGCTGAACAGTTAGCATGATCTCCATTGACAACTGGGAAATTGTATCATGGCGCTGGAGAAGATGGCTGACGTTTTGTGCTCCTAACCAAACGTGTTTTTTGTTAGTTTTTCTTGCGTTGTTTGTAACTTATTTTTTTTACTTATTCTGTACATAATGTTGCTGCTACTGTCTCTTATGACCGAAAATAACTTCTGGACATCAGAACAGCGATTACTCACCACGAACTGGCAGAAGCTTTTTTTTTTCTTTAACGAGTCTGACGAGCCCGACGTGGAGAGCATACTGCTTTCCTGGGAACAGGCCCAAATCCCCGTCATTTGCGTGAAAAGAGGACGGAGGTTGGGTTGCCTTCTGAGAATTCATAGGCGATCGAATTAACCCCCACTGCCTTCCATTCTACTAGCTAACATGCAATCATTGGAAAATAAAATAGACAACATACGAGGAAGATTAAATACCAACGGGACATTGAAAACTGTAATATCTTATGCTTCAGAGTCGTGGCTGAACGACGACATTATCAACATAAATCTGGGTGGTTATACACTGTATTGGCAGGATAGGACAGCGGCGTCTGGTAAAACAAGGGGGGGTGGACTATGTATATATGTAAACAACAGCTGGTGCAGAATATCTAAGGAAGTCTTGAGGTTTTGCTCACCTGAGGTAGAGTATCTCATGATAAGCTGTAGACCACACTATCTACCTAGAGTTTTCATCTGTATTTTTTGTAGCTGTCTACATACCACCACAGACTGATGCTGGCACTAAGAACGCACTCAATTAACTGTATTCTGCAATAAGCAAACAGGAAAACACTCATCCAGAGGTGTCGCTCCTAGTGGCCGGGGACTTTAATGCAGGGAAACTTAAATCGTCTTACCAAATTTCTATTAGCATGTTAAATGTGCAACCAGAGGGGAAAAAAACTCTAGACTACCTTTATGCCACACACAGAGATGCATACAAAGCTCTCCCTCACCCTCCATTTGGCAAATCTGACCATAATTCTATCCAACTGATTCCTGCTTACAAGCTAAAATTAAAGCAGGAAGCCCCAGTGACTCGGTCAATTAAAAAGTGTTCAGATAAAGCAGATGCTAAGCTACAGGACTGTTTTGCTAGCACAGACTGGAATATGTTCCGGGATTCTTCCGATGTCATTGAGGAGTACACCACATCAGTCATTGGCTTCATCAATAAGTGCATCGATGATGTCGTCCCCACAGTGACCGTACATACATACCCCAACCAGAAGCCATGGATTACAGGCAACATCCACACTGAGCTAAAGGGTAGAGCTGCCACTTTCAAGGAGCGGGACTCTAACCCGGAAGCTTATAAAAAATACCGCTATGCCCTCCAACGAACCATCAAACAGGAAAAGCCTCAATAAAGGACTAAGGTCGAATCGTACCACACCGGCTCCGACGCTCGTCGGATGTGGCAGGGCTTGCAAACCATTACAGACTACAAAGGGAAGCACAGCTGAGAGCTGCCTAGTGACACAAGCCTACCAGACGAGCTAAACTACTTCTATGCTCGCTTCGAAAACATCCACTGAAACATGCATGAGAGCACCAGCTGTTCCGTACTACTGTGTGATCACACTCTCCGCAGCCGATGTGAGTAAGACCTTTAAACAGGTCAACATTCACAAGGCCGCAGGGCTAGACGGATTATCAGGACGTGTACTGCGAGCACGCACTGACCAACTGGCAAGTGTCTTCACTGACATTTTCAACCTCTCCATGTCAGAGTCTGTAATACAAACATGTTTCAAGCAGACCGTCATAGTCCCTGTGCCCAAGAACACCAAGGTAACCTGCTTAAATGACTACCGACTCATAGCACTCAAGTCTGTAGCCATGAAGTGCTTTGAAAGGCTGATCATCGCTCACATCAACACCATTATCCCAGAAACCCTAGACCCACTCCAATTTGCATACCGCCCTAACAGATCCACAGATGATGCAATCTATATTGCACTCCACACTGCCCTTTCTCACCTGGACAAAAGGATTGTGGACAAAAAACCTGGACAAAAGGAATGTGAGATTCTCACCTATGTGAGAATGCTTTTCATTAACTACATGTCAGCGTTCAACACCATAGTGCTCTCAAAGCTCATCAATAAGCTAAGGACCCTGGGACTAAATACCTCCCTCTGCAACTGGATCCTGGACTTCCTGAAAGTCTATCGCTGTGCGTAGGCCGCTAATCTGTGTTGGGTTGAATCCAGGCCTATGTCCTGTCGGTAAACTCATGCTTCTGTCTGTCTGTCTGTCCATCAGGGAGTTTCTCCATCTCTACGGGGATGATCACAGCTCACCAGCTGTATAACTACATTACTGACCATGATGTCACCTACGGCATGAAGCCCCTTCGCATGTCCAAGGCTGCAATGACCAGCGATGGCAAGAAGGGGGCACCACCCAGCAGTGACCTGCATGAGTACGGTCTGGTTGCACTGTGGAACAGGTAGGCTATGGACACACACACCTCCGTGAATTAAACACATTATGCATGACCTGTTCTTCTCATCTAGCTCGGGCTCTTACAAGGACCTTGAAGGCCTGCGTCACCATGACGATTTTGACGTGTCCCTGCTGGTGTGTCACAATGCCGCTCCATTTGAGGAGCAGTTGGAGGGAGAGAGACATCTGCTGAGGTACAGAGAGATGAAAGGAGGGATTATATATTGCACAATGGAAGGTGGAAATCATTTTGGGAAAGGTTACAATTTCAGACAGTAGGTTGCTATTGAAAACAATAGGATAGTGTTCTGTACAGTAGGTTACATTAAAATGAAACTGCTGTACCAATAACTCTGTATGAAGTTGCATTGCAATAACATTGACTTATCTGTCTTCTCAATCTGTGTGTGTGACGTGTCCTTGCATGTTTATGTTTCAGGCTGCGTTACTACGTGATAATGACCAGCCAGAGAGAGTTGTTCCCCCGGCTGACGGCTGACATGCGTCGCTTCAAAAAGCTTTCCCAGATACACCGTGAGGTCAGCGACCTGGCAGGAAGGGTTCCCCCTGAGAGAGGTACAGGACCAGGCGGGGTATTGGACCTTGAACTGGACCTCTGGGAGGAGACCCCCCCCTGCAGCCTCAGCCCCAGACACCTTCATCTCTACCCCCAGCGTTGGGAACGAGTTCTATCCCCTGACTGGTCCCCAAGGGTCTGGGGCCCAGGGTCTCCTCTACCCCTCTCATCTGTTCCCCCTGCTCAACCAGGAGGTAGGGTTCTCCAGGACCGCTAAGACTTCATTGTGTTTTTAACTTTTTAGTGCGTGTATTGATGTATTCACATGGATGAGGCAATTGTAGGTTACCATTTCTATACAATAGGTTACTATGTTAGTATTGCAAATTAAATCAGCTTACCTATATCTTTATGTAGGAGTTATTGCATATATATTAAATTATAGGCTGTGTATTTTAAATTGGTCAAATAAATGTATTGATTCAATCATCCATCCAGGTGGGCTGTGCGCAGAGCCAGATCCAGGCGAGCGTGGAACAGGCCATGGGCCACTGTCGCAGGGACAACCTGTGGAGGAGGCTGTTCCATGGAGAACACCAGCACCTGGCCATGGACAAGCTCAAGCTGAGCAAACTTTCCTTCAGCGAACTGGAGGACCTCCTCAACGCAGTGCAGAGTCAATCTGTAGGGGAGATCGACCCCCAGCTGGTAAAGAACACACTCTACCCTACTCTACTACAGACCACATCACCTCATCCCACTACTTCAGGCCACCTCATCCCACTACTTCAGGCCACCTCATCCCACTACTTCAGGCCACCTCATCCCACTACTTCAGGCCACCTCATCCCACTACTTCAGGCCACCTCATCCCACTACTTCAGGCCACCTCATCCCACTACTTCAGGCCACCTCATCCCACTACTTCAGGCCACCTCATCCCACTACTTCAGGCCACCTCATCCCACTACTTCAGGCCACCTCATCCCACTACTTCAGGCCACCTCATCCCACTACTTCAGGCCACCTCATCCCACTACTTCAGGCCACCTCACCTCACCACTACATGCCACACCAACTCACCTCACTACTTCATACCACACCAACTCACCTCACCACTACATACCACACCAACTCACCTCACTACTTCATACCACACCAACTCACCTCACCAATACATACCACACCAACTCACCTCACCAATACATACCACACCAACTCACCTCACCACTACATACCACACCAACTCACCTCACTACTTCATACCACACCAACTCACCTCACCAATACATACCACACCAACTCACCTCACCAATACATACCACACCAACTCACCTCACCAATACATACCACACCACCTCACCTCACCAATACATACCACACCACCTCACCTCACCTCACCACTACATACCACACCAACTCATCTCACTACTTCATACCACACCAACTCACCTCACTACTTCATACCACACCAACTCACCTCACCAATACATACCACACCACCTCACTACTTCATACCACACCAACTCACCTCACCACTACATACCACACCAACTCACCTCATTACTTCATACCACACCAACTCACCTCACCACTACATACCACACCAACTCACCTCACCAATACATACCACACCAACTCACCTCACTACTTCATACCACACCAACTCACCTCACCAATACATACCACAACACACCACCTCACTACTTCATACCACACCAACTCACCTCACCAATACATACCACACCAACTCACCTCACTACTTCATACCACACCAACTCACCTCACCACTACATACCACACCAACTCACCTCACCACTACATCCACACCAACTCACCTCACCACTACATACCACACCAACTCACCTCACCACTACATACCACACCAACTCACCTCACTACTTCATACCACACCAACTCACCTCACTACTTCATACCACACCAACTCACCTCACCAATACATACCACACCAACTCACCTCACCAATACATACCACACCACCTCACCTCACCACTACATACCACACCACCTCACCTCACCACTACATACCACACCAACTCACCTCACCTCACCACTACATACCACACCAACTCATCTCACTACTTCATACCACACCAACTCACCTCACTACTTCATACCACACCAACTCACCTCACCAATACATACCACACCACCTCACTACTTCATACCACACCAACTCACCTCACCACTACATACCACACCAACTCACCTCATTACTTCATACCACACCAACTCACCTCACCACTACATACCACACCAACTCACCTCACCAATACATACCACACCAACTCACCTCACTACTTCATACCACACCAACTCACCTCACCAATACATACCACAACACACCACCTCACTACTTCATACCACACCAACTCACCTCACCAATACATACCACAACACACCACCTCACTACTTCATACCACACCAACTCACCTCACCAATACATACCACACCACCTCACTACTTCATGCCACACCAACTCACCTCACCACTACATACCACAACACACCACCTCACTACTTCATACCACACCAACTCACCTCACCACTACATACCACACCAACTCACCTCACTACTTCATACCACACCAACTCACCTCACCAATACACACCACACCACCTCACTACTTCATACCACACCAACTCACCTCACCAATACATACCACACCAACTCACCTCACCAATACATACCACACCAACTCACCTCACCACTACATACCACACCAACTCACCTCACTAATACATACCACACCAACTCACCTCACCAATACATACCACACCAACTCACCTCACCAATACATACCACACCAACTCACCTCACCAATACATACCACACCAACTCACCTCACCAATACATACCACACCAACTCACCTCACCACTACATACCACACCAACTCACCTCACCACTACATACCACACCAACTCACCTCACCAATACATACCACACCAACTCACCTCACCAATACATACCACACCAACTCACCTCACCAATACATACCACACCAACTCACCTCACTACTTCATACCACACCAACTCACCTCACTACTTCATACCACACCAACTCACCTCACTACTTCATACCACACCAACTCACCTCACCTATACATACCACACCACACCACCTCACTACTTCATACCACACCACACCACCTCACTACTTCATACCACACCAACTCACCTCACCAATACATACCACACCACCTCATCTCACTACTGCAGGCCAACTCACCTCACTACCACATACCATCTCTTCTCAGCCTGCTGCTGTGTTGATTTGGCAGCAGGCACCTCTATAGCATGCTGCTCTGTTCGCTGGTCTCTCTGAGGAATAATCTCAAAAGCCAATCAACACACTCTACTGTACACACACAGCATAACTATTGAGCCTACTACACCTATTATTAAAACACATCCGGTCGTTGATTGGATTGTGCCTCCATTCAGAGAGATTGGATGGTTCCAGTCAGATGTACACGTATTAGATGCAATAGCCTAATTTCCACTATCATGCCATGTCTGTATTAGGTTATTGTGTTCCAGTCGTGATTGGATTTGGATAGGTACCTCTGCAGGTAGATAAGCATGTATTGTGTCAGTGCTGTAGCCTTGACTACAGTTTCCTGTTAGTCTTGTATCCTTTTAAATGACTACCCATTAAAGTTGTGCTTGTTAGATGGATACATTTGATTTAGTTAACAGCAGTAAGTCACTGAGAACAGATGATCCCTTCTACAATAATTAAACAACACTTCAATCCAGAGAATCATGAGAAGGGCTTATCAAGAAAAAGTTAAAAAGGACTAATTCCAGTTAGAAAGGAGTTGGAGCACTCAACAAAGTAAAATAGATCAAACTCCCTTTTACCTGGAATTAGTCTTTTGGAAGTTTTTCTTGGTAAGCCATTCTCATGATTGTTGTCGTTGTTGAGCACCCATCCTTTCCTTTGTTTCCTGCAGAGTGGAGGCCCACCTAAACTCTGGCCACTTCAATTCAATACTTAGTTACTGATGCTACCCATATAGCTTCCACTTGTTGGTTTTGTAAAATAAAGATCCCTATGGCCTTTCTTGAGAGCTCCAATCATTTCAATTATTCTTCATTATACTCAGTTTAAAGTACCCTGCTCCAATTACACGATGGTTGGAGCAACTATGCGTCTGTGATTTTCCAAATGTCTGGTGGGCGGGTGGCTTCTCGTGGAGATGGTATTCAAGGTTAATGCCCTCTTAGTCAGTAGAGAAGGAGGGTGGGCCAGGCCTGCTCAATCCTGCCTACTCGAGGAGACCGAGAGCCTCATAATCACAGAGGCTTGCATCTGTGTGTGTTGGAGAGGGGAGAAACAAAGCATCCTTGGACGACGGTGATAATCAGAGGTGTGCGTGCATGTGCACATTTGTTGTTGGAGAGGAGAGAAACGCGGCTCGTCATCCATGGAGAAAGGAATCATGATAATCACAAGCTCTCTCTAAAAGCCCTTATACCTTCCCCTGAGCCAGTGGTTTTGGGCTCCTGGGCTGCTCACTCTGTGACTGACAGCTCCTCCAGGTCTAACAGCCTTCCCACTGTGCACTGCAGCAGCTCATCCCTTATGGTGCGGCAGGTAGAGAATAGAGCCGTATCCTCCCTATAATAACCACACAGGCGTTATCCTGACATCAACATAAGGATAGTGGTGCCGTCGTATCCCCCAGCACAGCTGGGAAACATGTCTATGCATACAGTATATCTGAATTGTGATGATGTGTAGTAGGATTTGGCTATGTGCAGTATGAGGTGTTACATAGATATGTGTTGTGTGTGGTTCGATTGGGTTTTTCTTGATCCTCTGTCACATCTCTGTTGTTGTGAGTTCCCACAGAGCTGCAGGATTTGCATCAGTCCTGCTGAAGACTGAATGTAGATGCTTTATTTTGATGATTCCCATAGGTTTCATCCATAACACACTGTCGCGTCATCCACTCCATTTCTAGCTTGAAATCATCTTCTGAAGGCGATAGATACGTACCTCTGTGCTACCTACTCTGCTGTGCTACCTACTCTGCTGTGCTACCTACCTACTCTGCTGTGCTACCTACCTACTCTGCTGTGCTACCTACCTACTCTGCGGTGCTACCTACTCTGCCGCGCTGTGCTACCCCGCCGTGCCAATGTCTTGTTACTGTATATCTATTCTGTGGTTTCATCCCTATTCCCTATACAGTGCACTACTTTTGACATGGCCCATAGGCTATGATCAAAAGTAGTGCACTATGTAGGGAATAGGGTACCATTTTGGATGCGGCCTGTGAGTTAGTTCCATACCCCTAACCCCTATGGGCATGTCAGAAGTCTACATGCTGCTCACACCAAGGGGATAACACTCCGCTCCCAGAGGTCTACTCTGCCTACATGTGATAAGCAAATCTAGAAAATCCACAGCATCAAATCAATTTCAAACCAAATTGAACTACATATGGAATGTACAATGTGTCTGATGATACCCTTTGTTAGTGACTATTCCTTTAAATGATGTCTCTTTCATTATTAAATAAATGATCTAATCTACCATGAGGTTGAAGCTTCTCAAAGTGCAGAAGGTCTTTTATTCTTCGTAGGATGTTAGCATGGATACTTCCCAAAATGGCGCCCTATTTTCTATTCCCCAGGCGCTCTCTTTTGATGACTTCTGTAACCGTAATAGCCTTGGTTTCATGCATGTTAACATTAGAAGCCTCCTCCCTAAGTTTGTTTTGTTCACTGCTTTAGCACACTCTGCCAACCCAGATGTTTTAGCCGTGTCTGAATCCTGGCTTAGGAAGACCACCAAAAATTCTGACATTTTCATCCCTAACTACAAGATTTTCAGACAAGATAGAACGGCCAAAGGGGGCGGTGTTGCAATCTACTGCAAGGATTGCCTGCAGAGTTCTGTTTTACTATCCAGGTCTGTTCCGAAACAATTTGAACTCCTACTTTTAAAAATCCACCTCTCTAAAAACAAGTCTCTCACTGTTGCCGCCTGCTATAGACCACCCTCTGCCCCCAGCTGTGCTCTGGACACCATATGTGAACTGATTGCCCCCCATCTATCTTCAGAGCTTGTGCTGCTAGGCGACCTAAATTGGAACATGCTTAACACCCCAGCCATCCTACAATCTAAGCTTGATGCCCTCAATCTCACACAAATTATCAATGAACCTACCAGGTATCACCCCAATTCCGTAAACACGGGTACCCTCATAGACATCATCCTAACCAACTTGCCCTCCAAATACACCTCTGCTGTTTTCAACCAAGATCTCAGCGATCACTGCCTCATTGCCTGTATCCGTAATGGGTCAGCGATCAAACGACCTCCACTCATCCCTGTCAAACGCTCCCTGAAACACTTCAGCGAGCAGGCCTTTCTAATCGACCTGGCCGAGGTATCCTGGAAGGATATTGATCTCATCCCGTCAGTAGAGGATGCCTGGATATTTTTTAAAAATGCCTTCCTCACCATCTTGAATAAGCATGCCCCATTCAAGAAATTTAGAACCAGGAACAGATATAGCCCTTGGTTCTCTCCTGACCTGACTGCCTTTAACCAACAGAAAAACATCCTATGGCGTTCTGCATTAGCATCGAACAGCCCCCGTGATATGCAACTTTTCAGGGAAGCTAGAAACCAGTATACACAGGCAGTTAGAAAAGCCAAGGCTAGCTTTTTCAAGCAGAAATTTGCTTCCTGCAACACAAACTCAAAAAAGTTCTGGGACACTGTAAAGTCCATGGAGAATAAGAACACCTCCTCCCAGCTTCCAACTGCACTGAAGATAGGAAATACTGTCACCACCGACAAATCCATTATAATTGAGAATTTCAATAAGCATTTTTCTACGGCTGGCCATGCTTTCCACCTGGCTACCCCTACCCCGGTCAACAGCACTGCCCTCCCCTCTGCTACTCGCCCAAGCCTTCCCCATTTCTCTTTCTCCCAAATACAGTCAGCTGATGTTCTGAAAGAGCTGCAAAATCTGGACCCTTACAAATCAGCCGGGCTAGATAATCTGGACCCTTTCTTTCTAAAACTATCTGCTGAAATTGTTGCCACCCCTATTACCAGCCTTTTCAACCTCTCTTTCGTGTCGTCTGAGATTCCCAAAGATTGGAAAGCAGCTGCGGTTATCCCCCTCTTCAAAGGGGGAGACACTCTAGACCCAAACTGCTACAGACCTATATCTATCCTACCCTGCCTTTCTAAGGTCTTCGAAAGCCAAGTCAACAAACAGATTACCGACCATCTCGAATCCCACCATACCTTCTCCGCTATGCAATCTGGTTTCAGAGCTGGTCATGGGTGCACCTCAGCCACGCTCAAGGTCATAAACGATATCTTAACCGCTATCGATAGGAAACAGTTCTGTGCAGCCATATTCATTGACCTGGCCAAGGCTTTTGACTCTGTCAATCACCACATCCTCATCGGCAGACTCGACAGCCTTGGTTTCTCTAATGATTGCCTCGCCTGGTTCACCAACTACTTCTCTGATCGAGTTCAGTGTGTCAAATCGGAGGGTCTGTTGTCCGGACCTCTGGCAGGCTCTATGGGGGTGCCACAGGGTTCAATTCTTGGACCGACTCTCTTCTCTGTATACATCAATGATGTCGCTCTTGCTGCTGGTGAGTCTCTGATCCACCTCTACGCAGACGACACTATTCTGTATACTTCTGGCCCTTCTCTTGACACTGTGTTAACAACCCTCCAGGCGAGCTTCAATGCCATACAACTCTCCTTCCGTGGCCTCCAATTGCTCTTAAATACAAGTAAAACTAAATGCATGCTCTTCAACCGATCGCTGCCTGCACCTGCCCGCCTGTCCAGCATCACTACTCTGGACGGCTCTGACTTAGAATATGTGGACAACTACAAATACCTAGGTGTCTGGTTAGACTGTAAACTCTCCTTCCAGACTCACATCAAGCATCTCCAATCCAAAGTTAAATCTAGAATCGGCTTCCTATTCCGCAACAAAGCATCCTTCACTCATGCTGCAAACATACCCTTGTAAAACTGACCATCCTACCAATCCTCGACTTCGGTGATGTCATTTACAAAATAGCCTCCAAAACCCTACTCAATAAATTAGATGCAGTGTATCACAGTGCCATCCGTTTTGTCACCAAAGCCCCATATACTACCCACCACTGCGACCTGTACGCTCTCGTTGGCTGGCCCTCGCTTCACACTCGTCGCCAAACCCACTGGCTCCAGGTCATCTACAAGACCCTGCTAGGTAAAGTCCCCCCTTATCTCAGCTCGCTGGTCACCATAGCAACGCCCACCCGTAGCACGCGCTCCAGCAGGTATATCTCTCTGGTCACCCCCAAAACCAATTCTTCCTTTGGCCGCCTCTCCTTCCAGTTCTCTGCTGCCAATGACTGGAACGAACTACAAAAATCTCTGAAACTGGAAACACTTATCTCCCTCACTAGCTTTAAGCACCAGCTGTCAGAGCAGCTCATAGATTACTGCACCTGTACATAGCCCATCTATAATTTAGCCCAAACAACTACCTCTTTACCTACTGTATTTATTTATTTTGCTCCTTTGCACCCCATTATTTATATCTCTACTTTGCACCTTCATTCACTGCAAACCAACCATTCCAGTGTTATTTTTTTACTTGCTATATTGTATTTACTTCGCCATATTTTTATTTATTTATATATATATTTTGTTTGCCTTCACCTCCCTTATCTCACCTCACTTGCTCATATTGTATATAGACTTATTTTTCACTGTATTATTGACTGTATGTTTGTTTTACTCCATGTGTTACTCTGTGTTGTTGTATGTGTCGAACTGCTTTGCTTTATCTTGGCCAGGTCGCAATTGTAAATGAGAACGTGTTCTCAATTTGCCTACCTGGTTAAATAAAGGTGAAATAAATAAATAAATAAAAATATAGTGCACTACTTTTTAACAGTGCCCATAGGGCTGTGGTCAAAAGTAGTACACTATATAGGGAATAGGGTACCATGTGGGATACAGCTGTAGCTAAACGCTGCTTTGGTTCACAACATTTCTCAGTGGTCTTCCAATGTTTGGAAATTCAAGAACAAGTAAAGGACGGCAGTTACTATTGAGAATTAATATTGAGATGAATTTTAAAGCAAGAGTGCTTAGAAGCAAAGATCAGAAAGCTCCAACATTAGGCTACATATATAGGACAAAAAGGTGCCATTTGGGACAAGACAATGGTTTATAGTAGAGAGCTACCCTTTTTCTTTATTTTAGTGTGGAGGTATAGCTACAGTAGAGAGCTGCCCTCTTCAAAGAGATAGTTATGTATCTTAATCAACGCTGTGCTCTTCAAACTAGCTGTGTCTTTCCCACAGGGATCTCGGCATTTATCAACAGAAAAGTCCTAATTAAAAACCCAAACATCCTATTTCTATGTCCATGTTAAAGAAGAAGTGGAATGGAAACTTCACAGTCAGTGATCTGAACACAGATTAAGAATGTAGTGAAGTATGGACTGTGAGAACTGAGTAGGCTCTGCAGCATTGCAGAGGTCGCCGTTGGAAAGCTCCCTACAGCTCACCCGCTGCCTCGTCTTCCCTTCCGATCCGCTTCTCTACTAATTTTCTGCTATTCATAGATGTATGCCAGGGAATCACTGATCATTGTCAGCCAAGCAATGTTTTATAAATGTTAGATTCAAAGCCAATTGAGTAATTGGCGTATACTATTTGGCCATGTTTTAAATTTGCAAGGGAATATCTAGAAGAAGATTTTGAAAGATCTTAACTTAATTCCTGATGTATCCTTTTCTCAGTGTGTCGGCTCATTGTTCCTCCAATACTAGGTCTTATGTAGCTGGTGCTGGTTTGAATTTGGGTGGTAACTGGTCAGTGTCAAGCATTTGTTTGTCTCTTGTTCAGATCTTCGGTTCGAAACATTGTACAATCAAACTTTGTGTGTTTTCAGCAATGTGCGGCCCATTATTCTTTCATGGCTTCCTCTCCTCTGTTCCTATAGGGTCAAAACGTTGCGCAATAACACTGTGAGAGCATTCAGCACTGTGTGACCCAGGCCTCCATCTTTCTTTCAAGGCTTTGTGTACTCTATCTCTGTTCCCACAGGGTTGTTTCTTGACCATGAGTCCCAGCTGGTACCAGAGTCTGATCAAAGTGCTGCTGACTCGCTTCCCTCAGAGCTGCCGACACTTTGACCAGAGTGGCATTCAGTATCTGGTAAGAACAAAACCACTAATATAACATATATACAGATATAAACACTACAAAAACATATATACTGAACAAAAATATAAATTCAAAATGCTACAATTTCAAATATTTTACTGAGTTAGTTCATATAAGGAAATCAGTCAATTTAAATACATTTATTAGGCCTAATCTATGGATTTCACGACTGGGAATACCGATATGCATCTGTTGGTCACAGATACCTTGCCAACAAAAGGTTGGGGCATGGATCAGAAAACGCATAGAGTTGATCAAGCTGTTGATTGTGGCCTGTGGAATGTTGTCCCACTCCTCAATGGCTGTGCGAAGTTGCTGGATATTGGCGGGAACTGGAACACGCTGTCGTACACGTCGATCCAGGGCATCCCAAACATGCTCAATGGGTGACATGTCTGGTGAGTATGCAGGCCATGGAGAACTGGGAAATGTCCAGCTTCCATGAATTGTGTACTGATCCTTGCATCATGGGGCTGTGCATTATCATGCTGAAACATGAGGTGACGGCGGCGGATGAATGGCACGACAATGGGCCTCAGGATCTCGTCACAGTATCTCTGTGCATTCAAATTGCAATCAATAAAATGCTATTGTTCGTTGTCCGTAGCTTATATCTACCCATACCATAATCCCACCGCCACCATGAGGCACTCTGTTCACAACATTGACATCAGCAAACCGCTGATCAGCAAATCACACAACACCATACACGTGGTCTGCAGTTGAGGCCGGTTGGACGTAGTGCCAATTTCTCTAAAACGACATTGGAGGTGGCTTATAGTAAAGAAATTAACATTTAATTATCTGGCAACAGTTCTATTGGACATTCCTGCAGTTGCATGCTCCCTCAAACCTTGAGATATCTGTGGTATTGTGTTGTGTGACAAAACTGCACATTTTAGAGTGGTCTTTTATTGTCCCCAGCACAAGGTGCACGTGTGTAATGATCATGCTGTTTAATCAGCTTCTTGATATGCCACACCTGTCAGGTGGATAGATTAACTTGGCAAAGGAGAAATGCTCACCAACAGGGATGTAAACAAAATTTGAGAGAAATAAGCTTTTTGTGCATATGGAAAATGTCTGGTATCTTTTCTTTCAGTTTATGAAACATGGGGCCAACACTTTAGATGTTGCGTTTATATTTTTGTTCAGTGTAAAAACTACAACTCCCCACAGCACTTTGTCCACAATTACACTACAATTAAAATTGCTCGTCAAAATGGGTTCCAGAGTGCGGCTTTCAGAGCTCAACCACCACTAAATCAAGGTCATGTTCAGTAGAGCACACGTAACAAAATCTGCAATGGATAATGTAGCAAAACCTTTCTCCCTACTGAACACTACCATTCCAGTAAATTAAGAGATGCTTTGTTCACTTAACTAGAGCTGTCCTCTTCATATGGAGTATGTAAACACTTGCTTACATAGGAATACAGCAGAGCACCACCAGCTGCTGTACCTCCAGCAGAATATAATGTAGAGAAACAGGGGAAAGCACCCCGCTAAGCAAATTAATTATCCCGTTTTTTCCTTCACATTCATTGTGATTTCATCCGCTTCAAGTCAAACTGTATCTTGACACTGCATGCAACAACATCAAAACTATCTCCTTGAGCTGCAGACGTTATTAGCATGGGTGCCTGTATCAAAGTTCCTATAGCTCTGTCATTGGACTCCACTGTTTATATACGATATGTATTCAAGAAATATACTTTATCACTCTATATGTGTAATATCCTATAATGAATTCCATCCCCTATTTGATTTCAATGAATTTTGGAGGTGATCTTGTTAAGTTCTTATGGACTAATCCGCTATCAGGAACTGCCTCAAGTACCCTTGAACTTTTCTAAAGTTTCTCTCAGGCTTCTAACTTTTATTTGTGACAGGGGAAACCAAGAACAATTTGAATGTGATGAAAGAAAAAATTTGTATATTAAAAAATCTAAAATTGAGAGACCTCTGCAGTTTGGAAGAAGGGTTTTAGCGTTGCGTAAAAATGTGAAATGCGGCTCTCAAGGGAGATTATGGGAGTCTTATGGGGAATGATTGCCGGTGTCAAGAGGTTAGTCACTACTTAGTTTGGTAATTGAGAGACTTGAGATCAAAAGAACATCCCCCTCACTACTTCTCTTCTGAAGATGTTCTGCCCTAGTACTGTAGATGGTGACATAAACTCAACCTGCCCTTCTCTCCCAAGCAAACATCAGTCACACACTATTCCTTTTTTGTCCCAGAGAACAAAATACTATAAATAGTTCAAACACAAGATCCCATTAACTGTAGTCAGTCACCTATTTTTGTTCAAAGTTATACTGTGGGGAATAGGGGGGATGGAATTGTAAGTCATTATAGCTTGAAATGAACAGCTGTTCTGCCGTTCCCTTCTTTCTTTCAGGCTGTCCTGAACCAGAAATTCACTGACTGCTTTGTTCTGGTCTTGCTTGAAAATCAGGCAGGAAAAACGGTGAGTCATTGTGATGTCTTCCCCTTGTTATGCTCTCTATAGCATTCTATAGCTACACTATATGAATTCCTTATACGCAATAAGGTGAGATGACATTGTTTTTAATTGAACTTTATTTTGCCTCCTCCCTCCCTCCAGAGCCTCAAGGTTGTATTTAGGGAGCCATTGCCATCCCAACCGCAGCCTAGGAACAGCCCCACGCCTCAGCTGGTGTCCATGTACCATCACCTGGAGTCTGTGATCAACACAGCCTGCTACAACTTGTGGACAGGCCTGCTGTAGGCCTGGAGGGCCAATCGGGGCCAGGTGGGCCACAGAGAAACAGGCTGCTGGGAGGTGTAGTTCCAGACAGGCGGCTTCATTTATAGGCCGTCTTGGCATGTGGGACACAAAAAAGGATGTTATTGTTGAAAAGTGCTAAATCAGCGAATCAAAGAGTTCACATGTCAAAGCTTCCTGTGCAATGTATCAGTGTTTTATTCATTCTACCACTGGGAGAAAAGATACACACTATTGTTAAAGGGATAGTGCAAGATTTTGGCAATGAAGCTGTACCTGTAGACTTCCAGTCATTGCGCTAACGCTAGTTAGGCTCGCAAAACTACCTTCAACTTCCTTCAAACTGCACGCAGAGACATAGAAATGGCATCTGACATTGCAAAAATCTTGCACCATCCCTTTAAAGATATGACCTTACCGGCTTGTGTCACCCGGCCTGTGTTTTGGTAAAAAGCTGAGGGATGTGCCTGGAAAAATTGGTATCAAAATTATAGTTTTAACTTGTTTTGAGGGTGTACAGTGTTTGTTTACATTTACATTGTTTACATACATTGGAGTAAAATAAGATTATATTTGTGGTTCTGATAGAGTACCGCAGTTGAACTAAGTTATATTCTTTAAGAATCAATGGGTATACATCATTAATTTAGATGTCCCAACGAACTAGCTTTAAAGCACATGAAGGGCTCTATTAAATCAGATCCGCTTTAGCCGACATCCACATAGCTGTTGTTTTGGTGGTGTCGGAGGTGAAACAGCGTTAGGGCTGTCAAATTCACAAGCGGCTCATGGCATTATACAGTGCCTTTGAGAAGGATTCAGACCCCATGACTTTTTCCACATTGTCACAACCTTATTCTAAAATGTATTAAATCGTTTTTTCCCCCTCATCAATCTACACACAATACCCCATAATGACAAAGCAAAAACAAGTTTGTAGAAATGTTTGCTAATTTATTTAAAAAAATGTCAAACTGAAATATCACATTTACGTAAGTATTCAGACCCTTTACTCATTACTTTGAGTAGTGAGTACTGGCAGCGATTACAGCACCAAGTCTTCTTGGGGATGACGCTACAAGTTTGGCACACCTGTATTTGGGGAGTTCCTCCCATTCTTCACTGCAGATCCTCTCAAGGTCTGTCAGGTTGGATGGGGAGCAATGCTGCACAGCTATTTTCAGATCTCTCCAGAGATGTTCGATCGGGTTCAAGTCCGGGCTCTGGCTGGGCCACTCAAGGACATTGAGACTTGTCTTGAAGCCACTCCTGCGTTGTCTTGGCTGTGTGCTTAGGGTCGTTGTCCTGTTGGAAGGTGAACCTTCACCCCAGTCTGAGGTCCTAACCTGCTCCAGAGCGCTTTTCGTCAAGAATCTGTACTTTGAGCCGTTCATCTTTGCCTCAATTCTGACTAGTCTCCCAGTTCTTGCTGCTGAAAAACATCCCCACAGCATGATGCTGCCACCACCATCCTTCACCGTAGGGATGGTGCCAGGTTTCCTCCAGATGTGACGCTTGGCATTCAGGCCAAAGAGTTCAATCTTGCTTTCATCAGACCAGACAATCTTGTTCAGAGAATCCTTTTGGCAGACACCATGCAGGCTGTCATGTGCCTTTTACTGAGGAGTGGCTTCCGTCTGGCCACTCTACCATAAAGCCCTGATTGGTGGAGTGCTGCAGATATGGTTGTCCTTTTGGAAGGTTCTCCCTTCTCCACAGAGGAACTCTAGAGCTCTGTCAGTGACCATTGGTTCTTGGTCACCTCCCTGACCTAGGGCCTTCTCCCCTGATTGCTCAGTGTGGCTGGGCGGCCACCTCTAGGAAAGGTCTTGGTGGTTCAAACTAATTCCATTTAAGAATGATTGAGGCCACTGTGTTCTTGGGGACCTTCAATGCTGCAGAAATGTTTTGGTATCCTTCCCCAGATCTGTGTCTCGAAACAATCTTGTCTCGGAGCTCTACGGACAATTCCTTCGACCTCATGGTTTGGTTTTTGCTCTGACATGCACTGTCAACTGTGGGACATTATATAGACAGGTGTGTGCCTTTTCAAATCATGCCCAATCAATTGAATTTACCACAGGTGGACTCCAAGTTGTGGAAACATCAAGGGTGATCATAGGGCGATAGCATAGGGTCTGAATACTTATGTAAATATGGTATTTTATTTTTAATACATTAGCAAACTTTTCTAGAAACTTGTTTTCTGTATCTGTACCTAAAGTGGACTTTGCAATTGGCTGCACGACATTGCATTGAGAAATTCCATGGAGCCTTGTTTACAAGTTTGAACATAAGAATGTGAGATGTAAAATACACCTTGATTAGGCTGATAAGAATACTCATTGTTTAGGTGAATGATTTTCAAATTGAGCGCCATTATTTCTATGTAGCCTAAACTTTCTCGTTCTGAACTTCTAACATGAGTGCTACGGGTGTGGATTCGTGACAATGATCAAGAACAGCTGCTCACCGACTTTGACAGCTCCAACGTACGCAGTTACACTTCTGACGCCGCTAAAACATCAGCTATGCGGGTGTCGGTTATCGCCGGTTAAATCAACAACAACAAAAAAGTAAGATATGAAAAACAAATAATTAGAGCAGCAGTAAATAACAATAGCGGGGCTATATACAGGGGGTACTGGTGCTGTCAATGTGCAGGGGCACCGGTGTCAAGGTATTTGAGATAATTATGTACATGCAGGTAGGGTTGCCTCCTGCAGCGCCTCCTGCAGTGGACATTGGTCCTCACAGACAGAGGGAACCTACTGTAACAATGCTATTTAGCTGTCACTACTTCATAATGATAGAATTGAACTGAAGAAGACATGCTTTTTGCACTGAACAGTGCCCCAGAGATTATGCAATTTGTCCCAATTTTCAATGGCAACATGAGCCTATTACTCATTGACTTGGAGGTTAGTGGTGGTATGGTAGAATGAAAAGGGGGTGAGACTTTCAGGCTAGTATTATCTAATGCCATAGTACTGTATGTACTATGGCACAACATGTTTGTAATTTAGCAGGCTTTTATCCAGAGCGACTTAGGGTTAAATGCCTTGCTCAAGGGCACATCAGCAGATTTTGTCACCTAGTCTGCTTGGGGATTCGAACTACTGACCCAATGCTCTTAACCGCTAAGCTACATTCCCATTCAGCTGATACCTCTTTACTTCAGATCAGAGATCATCCACCATACATGTACATTAGAAATCTTACCTGAAGTGGATCTCATTCCCCAACCTGTGAATTGGACTGTAAACAAGTCAGTATTGTGCAAAAGTGTTAAATTTAGACCCTATTCTCCAACTCGTAAACCATTTAGATATGTAGGTGTTCAAATCATAGGAATTAAGATGTTTCTTGGATACTGTGCCTTGCCAAAATCTAGGAATAGATTCTCAAGATCACAGCACACAATTCAGTCTCAAGTATTCTGCAGAGGGGAAAGATTGCTGCCGTTTCAGCAATATTGGGTAATTGATTTTTTTTCTTCCCATTGTGTCCTATAAGTGTCAAACCCGCTACTCAATTTGCCCAACTGCCATATCTTCATCCTAAAGTGCCTTAGTTTGCCCTGATCGAATCATTAATAAATAAAACAGTGTTATTATTGCAATTGGACTGACTAGCTACATTCTGACAGGGTTGAGTGTATAGCTGGTCTGTTTACAGATTGGGCATAGGATCCAGCTTGTGTACAACATTGTAATAACACACCCACGCATCAGTTTAGCGATATCATTACAATACCGTAAGACTTAAGTTTGCACACATTTAAAATGAAGGAAACCAAGTATTGTATTAAGTTCCTTATTAAAAAGTAATGAAGGATTTGGAAATGTTTTTGTTTTGAAGGTAAGAACACTGGATATTGCATGATGTCAACAGTATAGGCATTCTGAAACGTGTACATATGAAATGCTACAATAAACCTTAGTGTATTCTAGTGTGTTAACTAACTTGACAGATGTGAGTATGGTACTACTGTATACATGTGGGTGTTGTGCAACATTGGGAGTGGAGAGAGAGTGTGGGTACAACACAGGACTTTATTGGATAAAGACAACTGCAAACAAATGATCTAATCATACTACTTCTCACCACATTCTTAGTCGAAACATCAATAAGAGCTATGTCAGTCAAGTGTTTAGGCTGCTGTTTAATAAGCCCATTTCACAATAATGAACTGTTTATCTGAGTTCAAATAAAGTGGAAGACTCATCAGCGATGACTGTTGCCTCTATGGAAAGGCTGGTACTGGCAACTGTTTGCATGCGTGGTCCTCTCTCTTGTTGCGCTTCAAGTAATCTTTCACCCAACCAAGACCTTCATTTGTAGAGCCTGAAATAAGTATCAACTGTTAACACACAATGCCATTATCATGAAAATTAAACTGGTTCTTGCCTCACTTCAATCTATAATGTAACAGTGAATTGAACTGTGGGCTGTATTTAAACAGCCAGCCCTTTTTTTCACTAATTGGTATTTTGACCAATCAGGTCAGCATTGGGCTGCCTGTGTAAACGCAACCTAAAGGTAGTTCAGAGTCCCAAATGGTATATTCCCTACATTGTGCACTACTTTTGACTAGGGCCCTGGTCAAGAATAGTGTGCAATTTGGGATGGATCCCACCTAGTGGTTTGTATTCACAGCCGATGTATCCCTGGTAACCCAACTCCTCCAGTAGACTGAAGAGATATGGGAAGTTAAGTTCTCCTGCACTGTCGGGCTCGTTCCTGCTGGGCACCTGGGCTATCTGGATGTGACCTGTAAAAGAGAATGAAAATGAATATTTCATCACCATTAAAGTAATAACATTTTCTACAACTATCATAGGTCAATCATGTGGACATGGATACCGTCTGATGTGCCCGATTTGCTGCTGATGGTATGGACTAGTATGTTTGTTTCCTGTGTAACTAGTATCACAAACAACACCACTTACCAATGAGAGGGAAATATTTGTGTATGTTCTGTGTCAAGTTGCTGTCCATTATCTGCCAGTGGAAGACATCCTGCAGCACACAGGGGGACACAAGATAGCTTCTGTCAGTAAGATTTAAGCAGTAGAATATAGAGGGATTTGAAGAACCTCTCCATATTACAAACTGCCTTAAAGCTGAGGGAATTCTCAGGTTACTGAATACAAACTAGGATAGGTTCTCCCAAGAGACAGACAGACACTTTTTGCAACAGGCAAGTCACTTCCTAGAACAAAATACTGTATGTCTAGTGGGACACAAACAAGATGTTTTGTTGTTCTGTCTTCTGGCTGTATGTTTGTCTGGCTCAGCCACTGCCTAAAAGTTTGACTCAATAATTGCTCGGTGTGTATCTAAACCATTAGTTCCAAACAGAGAGAAAGATCTGTTTAACCATCATGCCAACTCCTTGTTACACCGAGCAATGATAAGAACACAAAGAGATCTTGGACCACTGGCCAGGCTAGGATCTGATGGGAGTAGACTAAGTAATAAAATATTACCTAGCCCTATTAATGGCACTGTTCATCATCATCAAGATAAACTGACGAATGTACTACTTACCATCTGTAGTTTAATATTTGGGTGGCCAACTTTCTGCAGGATTGCAGCCGCTAGGGTGAAAGATTAAACAGTATAAGTAAAACAATTACACTTGTGCAGTGAATGTTGACATTGGTTCAAAAATACACATTTAAATACTGTAAGTCTTCATTTTGATTGCTTGTCTTTATAGGGCTATGACTAAAGCCTGGGAATGATGCTATGTTTCAATAAGTTTTGATTCCCAGGCTACCTTGCCATGGAAAAGCATCACTAGCGTTACCCTGATGTGGACTGTCCAGGAAATATCTGGGATCTGTTATCCGTGTGTTGATGGGCTCAATCAGGCCAGTGATGCCCTCCTGAGAGAAAAAAGCACAACACAAAACGGGACTCCTTATTACAAATACTATGGGCCAGACACATATTAAACTTAGTTCTGGACTATAAAGCCCCTTGAATGGAGATTCACATTTGAGAGGACATCGGCAGCATGTTTTAGGTTTTGTACAAAGGTGTCCTCCATTTCCACGGCAATGGTAGCTCGGTCCGCACCCACAGGTACCCTCCCAGCCATCAAGTGGATCCTGAGGAAACATTTAATTTATGAAAGGTTATAAATACCAACACTTTACTTTCTGGCAGGATCCTCTAATAGTCGGCCCACTTAAGAAAAATATAAATCGCAACATGCAAAAATGTCTGACTTTATATGAACTAACTCTGTAAAGGAAAACAGTCAATTTAAATACATTTATTTGGCCCTATGGATTTCACGACTGGGCAGGAGCGCAACCATGGGTGGGCCTGGGAGGGCATAGGCCCACCCACTTGGGAGACAGTTTGAGCCAGGTCCAGTCAATCAAAATATGATTTTCCCCACAAAAGGGCTTTATTACAGCCAAAAATACTCCTTAGGTCCATTAGCTGTCCTGGTAGCTGGTTTCAGATGATCCCGCAGGTGAAGATGTGGAGGTCCAAGGCTGGAGTGGTTACATGTGGTCTGTGGTTGTGAGGCCAGTTGGACAAAATTGCATATTTTAGAGTGTCCTTTTATTGTCCCCCAGCACAAGGTGCGCCTGTGTAGTGATCATGCTGTTTAATCATATTTTTGATATGCCACACCTGTCAGGTGGATGGATTATCTTGTCAAAGGACAAATGCTCACTAACAGGGATGTAAACAAATGTGAGAAAAAGCTTATTTTTTTGCATATGGAACATTTCTGGGATCTTTTTGCCGGCTCATGAAACATGGGACCAACACTTTACATGTTGCATATAGATATATAGTGCATTTGGAAATTATTCAGACCCCTTGACTTTTCTACATTTAGCCTTATTCTAAAATTGATTAAATCGTCGTCCCCCTCAATCTACACACAATACCCCATAATGACAAAGCAAAACCAGTTTTAGACTATTTTTGCAAATGTATTAAATAAAAACTGAAAAATCACATTTAAATAATTATTCAGACCCTTTACTCAATACTTTGTTAAAGCACCTTGGGCAGCGATTACAGAGTCTTCTTGGGTATGACGCTACATGCTTGCTTTATTTGGGGATTTCTCCCATTCTTCTCTGCAGATCCTCTCAAGCTGTGACAGGTTGTAAGGGGAGCATCGCTACACAGCTATTTTCAGGTTTCTACAGAGATGTTTGATCGGGTTCAAGTCCGGGCTTTGTCTGGGCCACTCAAGAACATTCAGAGACTTGTCCCAAAGCCACTCCTGTGTTGTATAGTTGCCTACGCGTTTTGTGGTGTACAGTATCTTAAGTCACATGGTGTACAGCAGGGCTTTTCAACTACACTGAGTATACTAAACATTAGGAAATCCTTCCTAATATTGAGTTGCACCCTCCCTTTGGCCCTCTGAACAGCCTCAATTTGTGGAGGCATGGACTCTACAAGGTGTTGAAAGCGTTCCACAGGGATGCTGGACCATGTTGACTACAAGGCCTCCCACAGTTGTGTCAAGTTGGCAGTATATCCTTTGTGTACTGGACCATTCATGACACACAAGGGAAACTGTTGAACGTGAAAAACCCAGCAGCGTTGCAGTTCTTGACACAAACCGGTGCACCTGGCATGTCCTACCATACCCGGTTCAAAGGCACAAATCTTGTCTTTCCCATTCACCCTCTGAATGGCACACATACACAATCCATGTCTCGAGGCTTAAAAATCCTCCTTTAACCTGTCTCCTCCCCTTCATCTACACTGATTGAAGTAGATTTAACAAGTGACATCAATAAGGGACCATAGCTTTCACCTGGTCAGTCTGTCATGGAAAGAGCAGGTGTTCCTAATGCTTTGTATAATCAGCGTATATTCTTACGGGGGCCAGATTTGAAGAAGGCAATTTATTTACAGTGGGGCCAGACATTTTCTACATGGGATTACTCTTCCTAAAACTTGTATAAAAAACAATGCAAACAATTAAAATGTTATAAAGCACTTTTATAACAATTAAATGTTGCTAAAAGTTAATTTAAGTACTTTAAGATTCAGTGCATCAAATTGTTTAAATAATGGAACACATTTGTACTTAACACAGCTGATCTGCATCATATTAATACATTTCTACTTTCCTGTCCAAACATAACACTGTATTCAGTACAAAAAGTGAATTGCTTTGCCACATATTTTTGCAGTATTACTTTAGTGCCTTGTTGCAAACAGGATGCATGTTTAAGAATATTTAACTCTGTACAGGCTTCCTTTTCATTCTGTCAATTAGGTTATTATTGTGGAGTAACTACAATGATGATCCATCCTCAGTTTTCTACTATCACAGCCATTAAACTCCAACTATTTTAAAGTCACCATAGGTATCATGGTGAAATCCCTGCCTTCCTCTCCGGCAACTGAGTTAGGAAAGATGCCTGTATCTTTGCAGTGACTGGGTGTATTGATACACCATACAAAGTGTAATTAATAACTTCACTATGCTCAAAGGGATATTAAACGTCTGCTTTTTTGTTACCCCTGCACCAGTAGGTGCCCTTCTTTGTGAGGCATTGGAAAACCTCCCTGGTCTTTGTGATTGAATCTGTGTTTGAAATGCACTGCTCGAATGAGGGACCTTACAGATAATTGTATGTGTGGGGTAAAGAGATGAGGCAGTCATTCAAAAATCATGTGTAATACTATTATTGCAGACCGAGTGAGTCCATGAAACTTATTTTGTGACTTTTTAAGCAAATGTTTACTCCTGAACTTATTTAGGCTTGCCATAAAAGGGGTTGAATACTTACATTTCACCTTTTCATTTTTAATTAATTTGTAAATTATGTCTAAAAACATAATTCCACTGACATTATGGGGTATTATGTGTAGGCCAGTGACAAAAATGCTAATTTAATACATTTTAAGAGTAACAAAATGTGGAAAGAGGGGTTTGATTCCTTTCTGAAGGCTCTGTACCGGTTGGCTTTTTTGTGGCGGAAATCGCAGAGAAAAGCAACCATCTCCACCCTAAGCTCACATACTGGCTGCCCTCTTGAGAGCATTACCCTTGCTTAGCCACCGAACATCATTATGCAAAAGTAGATCATGATGCTCAGCAGATTACGAAGCAAGCGATGTTGCAGGCTAGATGTTGATCAGATAAAGTTTGATAGCCATAACTGAGTCCATTAACTTATCGCTGAGTTAAGAGCAAAGCACACTCTGTATCAGGTAGTGTAGTGATCTCATCTGCAGTGAACGCGCAGATAGGCGGGCAAACAGACCCTGTACCCCTGTTAGCAGCTCTGATTGGCTATAACTGGTATGTTGGGTGACATTGATTAACAGCACTTAATGGGCAGGACTACAGGAAAACAGATTCTCCCATTGGAGAATATTGAACGAGTACTCCCTTTGGCACTAAACATCACATTTCTGCATTTTTTTGCTGATCTTTTTTTTTCTTCAGAATTGATCAAAGGGCCATTCTACAGTTGATAAACTGGCCGGATCTAGCCCACAGGACGCCAGTTGAATAGCCCTGGTGTACAGTGAAGCTGTTTCAGTCACCTGATGCATAGTGCAGTGGGCTTCAGATGAGCTGTGCTCTCAATCAATGTGTGTGTGTCGCTCTCACCTCCTGCAGTCCAGAGCCTTGGCGTACTGCATAGCCAGATCCAGACCCTTTCTGAAGTCCTCCTCTCTGCCAGGAACAGCACCCAGACCAAGATCACCTGCCTTAGCATCTCCTACAAAACACAGTTGTCAAGTCAATGTTCAGAATAAATAGTGGCACATTCTTGTGGAACAGTAGGAGGCATATTTTTACATATAGGTAACGTTAGGTTGAGTTTCCTTCCAAATGTCAAAAAATGTATTTATTTTGTGTCATGTATATAGCTAGTACTAGTACAGTAGCCTGGGCTGCTGTCAACACTAACATAATAATAGCTAGCTGGCTACACCAGTAACCCTTCTCTGTCTTACCAAGGGGTGTGTTAATCAGCACCACATCAACCCCAGTAGCATTCTTGACTCTCTGGAGCTCCTGTAAGTCAGAGTCATACAACCATGCCGCCTCCACAGCCTGAAACCCAGCCGATGCAGCAGCATAGATTCTCTGGGTAAACTCGGGCAGATCCGTAAACAACCACGAAAGATTCGCGCAGAATTTTAATGGGGGCATGTTTCTTGTGGGGTGTGCTGGCAAGCTAACGTTAGTCCGCTTGCTAATGTTCAATGGGACAAACGCTCTAAATAGCTAGCTAGAATAGCAGGATTAAAACTCAAGGTCCATTCTCTCAGCTGTCACCTCATGTTGTTTGTTTCTCATGTGATGTCAAATATTGATATAGCCGAGCTGCCAGACTGGAGTGCTCTAGCTAGTAAAGTTCATTCTTCTCTGTACTGCGACTCATATGTTGCACATGCGCACAACGAAACAAATTGTTTGAGAATACAACGCGCGTGCACTTCCGTGGCCAATTATCAAATCAGTGATTTTGATTGACAGCTATGTTTGCCATGTTCGCAGTTTTCCAGTGAATTGTGCTACTTTGAAAACTTTGTCGCTATTTAGAATGTCAATATGGTGATACCTATTTCCAACCCTTTTTCCATAAAACATATTAATGCATTAGCACTGTTGTACATCAAGCTATAACGGTGACAAAGCACAGGAAAACGACTTTAGGCGCTCTAGAGCGCATTAGATCAATTCGGTCAGAGGTAGGTGGTTTAAACTGCATTCCATTGTCTACTTTGCTTATGCAAAACAATACCAAGCGAAGTGTTTTACTCATGCTCAGTTCTTAGGTTTCGAGCGCTGCGCAAGTGGACATTTGAAATGAAAGTTATGGAACTCCCTCGTGTCCTTCTGTTATGGGGAAAAGACCACAGTGAAACTGACAGTAAATTTTGAGAATGATACATTTGCGTCTGTTGGCCATCAATTAGCCTATTGATTTCTATGCCTTTTTATATGTTGAAATTACGATATCACTGGAGTCATTGCAAATCAATTTGTGCCACTTCTATAGCCTACCTACCTGGAGCTGGCAAACGGATTTAATAAATAGCCTATTTTTTATTGTTGTTGTAGCCATGTGTTATTATGCAATTATTAATGGCCATATTTAGTTAATGAAATTTGAAGTTATTGTGATCATGGTCACAGTTCTATTGCAATTGCCGACAGACACTTCAGAACAAACTTCCTTTAGATTTTTTGGGGGGGACTATCTGTTCCATGTAGTGAATATGTTTTTCAATGTGTTTGTATGCGCTAATTATCAAATAATTGTTTTAAATATTTTTTTTTACTTCAAGGGATCTTAAAAATCAAATAGATAAATGATTCTTGGTATGACCTTAAAACGATTCCATAAGCTTAGTAGAAGCACCTCTTTCCTCGAAATAGCCTCACTGTTCATTTTGAATAAAATTGTGTCCGTCAATTTGAATTTAGCGAGCTGCTAAATTGTTCATCTTACATCTTGCCTAGGCTACTGTAGGCTATATGAAATTAGATGTAGGCCTGTCAGGGGCTATAGGCTACCTGCTTCTAGCTAACCAAACCATGTCAAAGTTTAATTACAATCATAAACCCAGATTTTAGTCATTAGGCCTAGCCTATATCTATTGAAATGACAAGTCAATCTCGCAAATAGGCCATTTATAGTGGTTTGTAGTCTTAACATCTGGTACATAATAATGGCACAATTGCCATAAAAGTCTTCGTTTTTTAATGTTTAGTATAAGGGCGAATTATTTTTTCACTTGCGACATTTTCAAATTCCTTTATTAGTCACATTATCTGGCAATAATTATTTAGCTTCTTAGGTCATTAGAAGTTAAGTTTCATTTTTAATTTGCTTAATAACGTTATTGGAAAAGAGTTTATTAGCTAAATGTGGGAACTCTTCTCTTTTCTGCGATAAAAAAAACATTAGGCCAGTTTTCAGGCCTTGTGGGTGGGTTTTCAGGAGTCAACTGGGTTGGCAATGCCTGACAACCCTGTTGACAGCAGTAGTTTTCACCAATAAATATGTGTCGCTCACTACGAATTGTACTTGGCTATACACTGTGACAACAATTGTCAGACTTTTTTTCTATAATAACTTATTTGAGTCTTGATTGCTTTTGCATCAGGAGCATCCCTTTCCCTCAAATGGTGGGATCCACAGTGGTCTATGAAGTGGCTAGGGATGCTATGCTATGAGGTAGAGCGAGGCTTGAGTAAATCTCTCTATTTTCATCTCAAGTGGTGTGAAGTAGCTCGCGGGTCTGCGTACCCACATCCACACCAGTCAGAGCTGGCCCTAGCCATTTTAGAGCCACTACTCTTGACAGCGGATACATTTCCTGCAATTACCCCAAAAATTGCCATGGGTCTTCGAGAAAATGTCGCAGTTTTAAAGATGCACTATGCAGAAAATCTCTCCGCCATCGCCTGATTGCTAAAATTGTAAATTGCTAAAATTGTAATTGTTCACTTAATTTCAGTTTGTGACAAAACAAGCAAGCATAATGTAGAGAATCATCTAAACCGCTTTGAAATGTACTTTCCATAACCCCAAATATTGTATTTTCAGCTCTTTGAAGCAGAAGCTGGTGTGCAAAACCAAAAGTAAAAGATGCAAAAACTAAACTTAAGAACGGGAAGCATAGAAATACCCATATAGAACAGATGCTTCTTAGACTTGCTTTCAATGACAATGACAGATCTATGACAAAGTTTTTTATGTGAATTTGGTCGGGTTCACAAAGGTTACATATTCCAACTTTAAAGCAAGTTTGCTGCAATTCTACACATTTTGCCATGGGCGGACAGAAGATTTAGCAATTTTAAAATGCAATTCTGCACAATTTGCCACGGGGTGGAAATACATGTTTTAAGTTGTACAGTTAATTTCCTGGATTTGATAAATTTTGCCATAGGGTGAAGAGAAATGTTTGACGTTTTTAATTAATATGACATCTAAGGGAGAGTGACTAACATAGTCAATGGGGGGCCCAGGTTGGTAATTCGACCATGATTACTACAAGTTTAAATAGCCGGCTAGACTAACTTACCAATCTAAAACATTTTAGCTGACATGGGCTAACTGAGAGACTGTCACTGACTGACATAACAAAAGAAAACTGCTGATTCACAACCAAATGTAGAAACACACTTTGCATTGACCTGTTCTACTGTACACAGTGAATGCAATAAACTTGATTCATTTTTCCCAGTCAGGTGACAAATTGTCCTCTCTGTCACGCCCTGATCTGTTTCACCTGTCCTTGTGCTTGTCTCCACCCCCCTCCAGGTGTCACCCATCTTCCCAATTATCCCCTGTGTATTTATACCTGTGTTCTCTGTCTGTTTGTTTGTCTTGTTCGTTCAAGCTTACCAGTGTTTTTCCTGTCAGCTCCTATTGTTTCCCAGCTTCTCTTTGCTAGTCCTCCCGGTTTGACCTTTGCCTGTCCTGAACCTGTACCCGCCCACCTGACCTCTCTGCCTGACCCTGCCTGCCTGCCATCCTGTACCTTTGCTCCACCTCTGGATTACTGAATCCTGCCTGACCCTGAGTCCGCCTGCCATCCTGTACCATTGCCTTACCCTGGATTTTCGACCCCTGCCTGCCTTGACCTGTCTTTGCCTGCTCCTGTTGCTATAATAAACAGTCTTACTTCGACAGTCTGCATCTGGGTATTACCTTGATTCCTGATACTCTCAGTCCCCTCTGTGGCTTCGTCAGTCAGTCCAGTCCCTCTGATCTCTAGCCTCTGTTTTCTCTCTGTCATCCATTTAGCACTATAGTGGCAGCAGGGTTTGTTGCTAAGCAATAGAATCTGCTTCCTAATTGCAGACATTGTTATGCTCCACAACTGTGCCTTTGTTTGTTTCCCCTCTCTAAAGGCTTGACTGGTGGAATTGGCAGAGGTGCTGACTTCTTCTGACATTGAAAAGCTGCATTTAAATTAGAAATACCCTTCTTCACTCTGCCAGACACCCTGGGCATTATTCTACAGCCTGATTGCACAAAGAAGGTAACTTACATTGATATTTTAGTCATTTAGCAGACGCTCTTATCCAGAGCGACTTACAATTAGTGCGTTCACATAGCTAGGTCAGACAACCGCATATCAGTCTTATTTATTTAGTCCCTCAATAAAGTAGTTATCAGCAAAGTCAGTACTATAAGGAAAAGGTTAAAAAAAAAAATGGGTCGACTCAGCTCGTAGGGCAGACAAATTTCCTATTGTCCTGGCTGGTTCATATTGCTGGATTATCATTTGAATTACAAGTAAAATCTGGTAAATAGAAAATCTGGAACATTCTCCTTCAGACCATACCTTACATGTACAGCGATGACGACTTCATACATACATTGAGGCCATCTCACCCATTGACTTTGTTGACTTGCAGATACCATAGCCCTAAAGGATTCTGTTAATTTCTTACAGACCAGCTGAAGCACAGTGTTTTTTGGTTAAACCCATACGCCCCAGTGACGGAGTCATTCTATGGCCACTGCCACCTTAGGCTGTAGGTAGCCTAAAAAACAGACCTCCTCCCAAGATGGCTTTAATGAAACCACCTCCATCTGCGTCCCAAATGGCACCCTATTCTCTACATATTGCATTAAGGGCCCTGGTCAAAAGTAGTGCAGTATATAGGGAAAGGATACCATTTGGGATGCTGCCGCAGAAAAGAGGTGGAGCGCTGCCCTGAGCCCTGGGCCCGGGGGGGGGGGGGGCGGCGGCGGCGGCACTGGTACAGGAAACTGACAAGCGGACCACACAGACCTCAGACGTCCTAGCACTAAGAAGCCTACTTTGGAATGACAAAAAGAAACCTAGGGCCTTTATTGATTTCATTCTTCAGGCTGATGTTTCTAACGGTGATAGATGTTTACAACATTACTGCTGCAGTGGAGAGAGGGGAGAGGGGGAGGGGAGAGGGTTCAGGTAGAGAGAGGAATGTACAGCTGTGTTATGTTGATTAGCTTCTATATGTAGTCTACGAAATCTTCTCTTGTCCCTTGCTTTTGTTAGGTGGCCTATGTTAAGCATAGGCTATTGTTCACATGTTCCAAGTAAGACTAAATGCACATGCATTATCATTTGGAGTGTTCATGACAATCTGGGTTTGGGGTACTTACAAGGCTTATTCTGTAGATTTGTGGATCATTTGTTTCCACATCACATGCTTAGGGAGTATGCTAATTTGGGACTTAGGGACTTCTGCTAATCATGCTATCCTACGATACAATCCAGATTTCATCAATTAATGCATCCTTTCATGGATGTGTGGTTTTATTGATGGAAAACCTTTGTTACATTTTCAGGGAATTGGATTACTTTTTCATTCAAAATAACACTGGTATTACACCTGTGCTCTGCTGTTAGTAATAGCATCCCATATTTCACATTCATTGTTGTTCCATGAACACCTTCTGTGGTTTGTAATACAACAATGCATTGTGCTCCCAGTGAGCACCTGATCATTCATAATAAGGCAGCCTTCAAATGATATTTCCGTCAGTGGAGCTGTTGGAAAAGAAAATCCTCTCCCATCTTATTACATTCAGGGTCTGCAGAGGGAGAGAGAGTACATGAGCTACCTTCCTAGGCTGAATCCCCAAAAGCACCCTTTTTCCTACATAGTGCAGAAAAGGCTCTGGTCAATAGTAGTGCACTATATAGGGAATAGGGTGGCAATAGGGACGCAGCCATAACAGCCCTTCCTGCTGCAACCTAACCTGAATTATAAACAGGGCTAAGGAACTCCGCCACCGACGGAACCAAATAGGTGAATAATAATATCCCAAGCAACATTAAAATTAATCATGGTAGGAAATGGATTTGCCCTGTAGGGGGGGGGGGGGGGGGGGTGAAGCAAAACCTGGGCCATATTTGATACATGGCAAATGTCACCAGGAGCGAGACAACAGGAGCAGAAATAGAATTGTCCCTCATTGCATTTGATAGGGGAACAATCTGCCCCTTGCCAGTTATGTAAAACACTGTGTCTAAAGATGAGGTGTTCATATTCATTTTGGTTACTAATGATGATTATTATTGCCAAAGGTCATTCAATGTTCAGCTTGTGTCACGATCATCGAAATAACATTCGGGCCAAGGCGCAGCGTGATATGGGTTCCACATCTTTTTATTTGTTAAATGCACAAAACAATTATAAAAAACAGCAAACGATACGTGAAGCTATGGAGTGCTCACAGAAAACTACACATAAACAAGATCCCACAAAAATCCAGTGGGGAAATGGCTGCCTAAATATGAACCCCAATCAAAGACAACGCTAAACAGCTGCCTCTGATTGGGAACCATACCAGGCCAACATAGAAATAAAACAACCCAGATTACCCACCCTAGTCACACCCCGACCTAACCAAAATAGAGAATAAAAAAGGCTCTCTATGGTCAGGGCGTGACAGCTTGTTGCTTTGCAAATGTCATTCTATCCTAGGTCACTAGTTCTGTAAAGTGTGAATGATTACAGATCCAAATCGATTTATTTTGATTAACAAAAGCAGATAATATCCTTTTTGGTAGCACTTATAAGTACTATTATGTTTTATAAATCAACTGTTAATGTGTTAGGTGTGTAAAAAATAATAATCTTTGCCATTGTCACGCCATGACCTTAGAGATCCTTTTTATGTCTCTATTTTGGTTGGTCAGGGCGTGAGTTTGGGTGGGCATTCTATGTCTGGTGTTCTATGTTGTCTTTGTTTTGTATTTCTATGTGTTTGGCCTGGTATGGTTCCCAATCAGAGGCAGCTGTATATCGTTGTCTCTGATTGAGAACCATACTTAGGTAGCCTGTTCCCACCTGTGTTTGCGGGTAGTTATTTTTCTAGTGTTTGTTGCACCTTTCAGAACTGTTCGTTGGTCGTTTTGTTGTTTTGACAAGTGTTCGTATTTTATTAAAAGTAATATGAACACTTACCACGCTGCACCTTGGTCCTCTTCTCCTTCTCCCGACGACGTTCGTTACAGCCATGCACTCTACCAATTATCCAAGCATGTTGTCAACACCACCTACTGTATGAAGCCTATTATTGATGCTCCACACTGTAAAATCCTCAAATGTAAATTATATAGTGATGAGGTCACAGAAGGAGGTAATAGCAGGTGAGACACTAGACAAAATTGCATGTATCAATGAGTGTCTCATTTCATCAGCCATTTTGGCTCTCAGCACAGATTAAATCCCAAATGGCATCCTATTCCCTATATAGTGCACTACTTTGGGCCCATAGGGGTCTGGTCAAAATTAGTGCACTATATAGGGAATAGCATGCCATTTGGAAAGAAGTCTCATCTGTGATTCATCACTAACAATGACTTGATTTAGAATGAGCACAGCTGTGGTGGGACCACCTTCAATCCTCCTGGGCTTGCTGTTTTCTCTGAACACCCTGATAGGGTTAGGCTGTTTTAGCATAGTGTGTTTTCATTAGTGAGACACATAGAGATCCCTGCAGAGAATGACTGGATGATTTCACATTATCCACGAACGGAGTGTTCAATAACATCCTGGTGCATAATTTACCAGGTAGTGAATGGTAGCCTACAATAGTAATTACAATGTAATAACCTAATACTCATTAAACAAGCATTACACAAAGTGCAAACATCCTTCTTTATTGCTGCCAGAGCATTTTGTAAAGTAATTTTATGATTTCACAATGTTGACAGAGTCACCAACAAATGTGAGTTGACAATAGCATGTCTGTCTGCTGTGGCTAGGGTCTTTCCAGGTGACATGTTTCCAACTACTGTCAGGTAGGGCAAATGATTGCTTCAGGCTGAACCGTTGTTGAATAAGTTGTTTGATGGAAATTCAAAAGGTTAGTCAGTCTGATGTCAGCAAGGTGACTCGTTTCAAGTTTCTTAGAATTCCTCTCCCAGCTTACACCCCCCCCCCCCCCCCCCCCCCCCACACACACACACACACATTTACAGGTGCTTGGGTAGGCTGATCTCATGGTCCTTCTGCCTTCATTATCTCTGAGGAGACAGACAGCTGTGCTGAGGTAAATAAATGCTAATACTAACATGTCTGCCCCTCTGACAACAGATGATAATAACAGTGTCACTGGGCTGTGGCACTTACATAGCAACCTGAACCTGCAGCTGAGGTAGAAAACCTCTGAACTACTTTAGGTATGGTTCTCTCTGCAGACAGAAATACAGTGCATTCAGACGTATTCAGACCCCTTAACTTTTTCCACATTTTGTTACGTTACAGCCTTATTCTAAAATGTATTAAATACTTTTTCCCCCCTCATCAAACTATACTGTCACGTTCTGACCTTTATTTCCTTTGTTTTGTCTTTATTTTGTATGGTCAGGGCGTGAGTTGGTGTGGGCAGTCTATGTTTGTATTTCTATGTTTTGCTATTTCTGTGTTTGGCCTGATATGGTTCTCAATCAGAGGCAGCTGTCAATCATTGTCCCTGATTGGGAACCATATTTAGGTAGCCTGTTTTGTGTTGGGTTTTGTGGGTGGTTGTTTTCAGTCTTTGTGTGTCTGCACCAGATAGAACTGTTTCGGTTGTCTTGTTTTGTATTTTGAGTGTTCACCTTTATTAAAGTAAGATGAACAATTACCACGCTGCGCATTGGTCCTCCGATCCTTCTAACTTATCCTCCTCAGACGAGGAAGACGACAGCCGTTACATATACACTATACCCCATAATGACAAAGCGAAAACAGATTTGTAGAAATGTTTGCATATTTATTTATTTAATTTAAAAAAAAATAAAAAAATAAACGGAAATATCACATTTACATAAGTATTCAGACCCTTTGCTATGAGACTCGAAATTGAGCTCAGGTGCATCCTGTTTCCATTGATCATCCTTGAGATGTTTGTTTCTACAACTTGATTGGAGTCCACCTGTGGTAAATTCAAATGATTGGACATGATTTGGAAAGGCACACACCTGTCTATATAAGGTCCCACAGTTGACAGTGCATTTCAGAGCAAAAACCAAGCCATAAGGTCAAAGGAATTGTCCGTAGAGCTCCGAGACAGGATTGTGTCATACCAAAACATTTATGCAGCATTGAAGGTCCCCAAGAATACAGTGGCCTCCATTGAACACAGCCAAACCAACGCAGGAGTGGTTTCGGGACAAGTTTCTGAATTTCCTTGAGTGGCCCAGCCAGAACCCAGACTTGAACCTGATCGAACATCTCTGGAAGGACCTGTAAATAGCTGTGCAGTGATGCTCCCCATTCAACCTGATAGAGCTTGAGAGGATCTGCAGAAAAGAATGGGAGAAACTCCCCAAATACAGGTGGGCCAAGCTTGTAGCGTCATACCCAAGAACACTCAAGGCTGTAATCGCTGCCAAAGGTGCTTCAACAAAGTAAAGGGTCTGAATACTTTGTAAATGTGATATTTCAGTTTAGCATTTTTATACATTTGCTAAATGTTCTAAAAAACTGTTTTTGCTTTGTCATTATGGGGTATTCTGTGTAGATTGATGAGGGGTGGGAAAAAATAATTAATCCATTTTAGAATAAATAAGGCTGTAATATAACAAAATGTGGAAAAAGTCAAGGGGTCTGAATACTTTCCGAATGCATTGTATAATATGTTTTAAATATTTAAATTTGTTATTCTTATTACCCTTGTGCCGTTATGTGCTCCAAGAATGATGGTGTAAAATAAAGGCTTATATGTATTAACAGAATGAAATAAGTTTAGCATATTCCCACTAATTCACATGGTGCATGAAGAGTATGGGGAATGAATGGATCCGTCTGACTCCAATATTATATAGACCCTTTAACCTCTTTGACGGGATTTTTGTTTTTCAACTGAAAAATCATAAGGGAAGAGCTCCCCACCCTATGATCAGAGGAACCATCCCACCCAGACCCTGTCTAACACACACACACACACACACACACACACACACACACACACACACACACACACACACACACACACACACACACACACACACACACACACACACACACACACGGATCAGAGAGGAACCGTCCTACCCAGATTCAGGCTGGGGGATTATTATTCTGGTGACAAACCAAGTTGTCATTGTACCACCCAAACAACCCTTACATCTCTCTTTCACCCACTGGCTTTTACAAGGGATAGAAATGACATGTGAATCTCGCAGAAAGCATTGTGGCCTCCCTCCCTGCTCGGGTCCCTCTGCAGGGAAACAGTGGTGACAGCTTAACTTTAATGAATTAGGCCTAGTGATGATCTGAGAAACAGTCCTCTTCTTATGTTTCTCTGTTCCAATCCCCATTCTGTTTTCGTCCCTATCATAAAAGTCTTTTGATAATGTTGAGTGTAAAGTACAGTTTTACTATCTGGGCTGTGGTTCATCGTAGAATATCTTTGTTTTCTGTTTGCGAGTACTGATCAGTGCCGGGCTGTTTTTTGTTGCTGTTGTGCTGCTAAAATGATTGTTGTATTGTCAGCCTATATCAAGGGAGGACAGAAAAGCCTGTTACAGTAGTAATCATTCTAACCTCATTCCTATACTTCTGTATAATGTCAAGTATATTTGTCCTGAGCAGTCAAAATAATGTCTTGAATATCTCTTATTTGACACCCAAACTATTTGCTTCTAAATGGCAGTATTACTTTTTGTGGATCAGAGGTGGGTGAAGGGAAAAATAGTGTGTTCTGTCTCTGCAAAGAACAGAGTGAGGTTTTCATGGGTTGCTTTGAATTCGACTTGATCCTTCAGATGTGTGTGTGTAGGCTACGTGCGTGCGTGCGTGCGTGCGTGTGTGTGTGTGTGTGTGTGTGTGTGTGTGTGTGTGTGTGTGTGTGTGTGCGTGTTGCAAACTTCAGATCAATGGGTATGGTGTTGAAAGGAAGCAGCTGCTGTTTTCTCATTAGCCACTTAAGAGAAACAGTGCACATCTGGCCGGCCAACACACACAAACACACACATCATGGCTGCCCAGATCTCTCTAGTCCAAAGTGAAGTGTAATTTGTGTAGCATTTTCAGCAACATAAATCAGACCGTCAGAGAAGATTTCCAGTGTGATTCTGATTTGAAGAGGCAACATTACTCTCTTGGTAACCATTATCTATTGAAGTGCAGAACAAGCTGTCACCTTGTAGCTGATCCCATTTCTATCTGAATCACAGCAGATGTGCACACAGACAGAGGATAGCTAACAGAGGAAAACACTCCCAACACTAGAAAAACAGATCCTCTCTTTTACTGAAGGTGATGCGAATCTACAACTATACATACACAAACACACACAGTTACCACCAACACAATGAAAACATAGCGAAACACCTCATTGTGTATCAGTAACCTCAGTTTTTCACAATTCCTGATATTTAATCTAAGTAAAAATTCCCTGTCTAAGGTCAGCTAGGATAACCACTTTATTTTAAGAATGTGAAATGTAAGAATAATAGTAGAGAGAATGATTTATTTCAGCTTTTATTTCTTTCATCACATTCCCAGTGGGTCAGAAGTTTACATACACTCAATTAGTATTTGGTAGCATTGCCTTTAAATTGATTAACTTGGGTCAAACGTTTCGGGTAGCCTTCCATGAGCTTCCCACAATAAGTTGGGTGAATTTTGGCCCATTCCTCCTGACAGAGGAACTGGTGTAACTGAGTCAGGTTTGTAGGCTTGTAGGATTGAAGTCAGGGCTTTGTGATGGCCACTCCAATACCTTGACTTTGTCGTCCTTAAGCCATTTTGCCACAACTTTGGAAGTATGCTTGGGGTCATTGTCCATTTGGAAGACCCATGTGTGACCAAGCTTTAACTTCCTGACTGATGTCTTGAGATTTTGCTACAATCTATCCACATCATTTTCCTGCCTCATGATGCCATCTATTTTGTGATGTGCACCAGTCCCTCCTGCAGCAAAGCTCCCCCACAACATGTAGCTGCCACCACAGTGCTTCACGGTTGGGATGGTGTTCTTCAGCTTGCAAGCATCCCCCTTTTTCCTCCAAGCATAAAGATGGTCATTATGGCCAAACAGTTGTATTTTTGTTTCATCAGACCAGAGGACATTTCTCCAAAAAGTATGATCTTTGTCCCCATGTGCAGTTGCAAAACGTAGTCTGGCTTTTTTTATGGCGGTTTTGGGGCAGTGGCTTCTTCCTTGCTGTGCAGCCTTTCAGGTTATGGCGATATCGTACTCATTTTACTGTGGATATTGTCACGCCCTGGCCTTAGTTATCTTTGTTTTCTTTATTATTTTAGTTAGGTCAGGGAGTGACATGGGGGATGTTTGTGTGTTTTTGTCTCGTCTAGGGTGTTTGTATTGTCTAGGGGGTGTTTGTAGAGTTCATGGGGTTGTGTTCATTGTAGGTGTTTATGTAAGTCTATGGTTGCCTAGATTGGTTCTCAATTAGAGACAGCTGTCTATCGTTGTCTCTGATTGGGAGCCATATTTAGGCAGCCATAGTCATTAGGTAGGTTGTGGGTGATTGTCTATGTCTATGTGTAAGTTGCCAGTGTCTGCACTTATTTGTTTTGTATAGCTTCACGTTCGTCGGGTTGTTGTTTTGTAGTTTTGTTTAAGTGTTCTTCAGTACGTCGCTTAAATAAATAGATTATGTATTTATTTCACGCTGCGCCTTGGTCCTCTTCTCTTTCACGTTACGACGATCGTGACAGAATCACCCACCACACTTGGACCAAGCAGCGTGGTAAGCGGCAGCAGCAGCAGGAGCAGCGAACACAGGATTCATGGACTTGGGAAGAAATACTTGACGGTAAGGGACCTTGGGTTCAAGCTGGAGAGTATCGCCACCCTCGTGAAGAGCTGGAGGCAGCTAGAGCCGAGAGGCGGTGGTATGAGGAGGCAGCACGGAAGTGAGGCTGGAAGCCTGAGAGTCAGCCCCAAAAATGTCTTGGGGGGGGGATAAGAGGGAGTGTGGCGAAGTCAGATAGGAGACCTGCGCCAACTCCCCGTGCTTACCGTGGAGAGCGAGAGTACGGGCAGACACCAGGTTATGCGGAAGAGCGCACGGTGTCTCCTGTACGTGTGCTTAGCCCGGTGCGGTACATTCCAGCTCCACGTATCGCCCGGGCTAGAGTGGGCATCGAGCCAGGTGCCATGAAGCCGGCTCAACGTATCTGGCCTCCAATACGTCTCCTCCAATACGTCTCCCAACACAGCCCAGTGCGGGTTATTCCACCTTCCCGCACTGGTCGGGCTACGGGGAGCATTCAACCAGGTAAGGTTGGGCAGGCTCGGTGTTCAAGGAAGCCAGTATGCCTGCACGGTCCGGTATATCCGGCGCCACCTCCCCGCCCCAGCCCACTACCACCAGTGCCAACACCACGCACCAAGCCTCCTGTGCGTCTCCAGAGCCCTGTGCGCCCTGTTGCTGCTCCCCGCACTAGCCTTGAGGTGCGTGTCCTTAGCCCGGTACCACCAGTTCCGGCACCACGCACCAGGCCTACTGTGCGCCTCAGCCGGCCAGAGTCTGCCGTCTGCCCAGCGCCGTCTGCGCTGTCCGTCTGCCCAGCGCCATCTGAGCTGTCCGTCTGCCCAGCGCCATCTGAGCCGTCCGTCTGTCCCGAGCCATCAGAGCCGTCCGTCTGTCAGGAGCCGCTAGAGCCGTCCGTCAGTCAGGAGCTGCCAGAGCCGCCCGCCCGACAGGAGCTGCCAGAGCCGCCCGCCAGTCAGGAGCCGTCCGTCAGTCAGGAGCTGCCAGAGACGCCCGCCAGACAGGAGCTGCCAGAGCCGCCTGCCAGTCAGGAGCTGCCAGAGCCGCCCTCCAGTCATGAGCTGCCCGCCAGTCATGAGCTGTCCTCCAGTCATGAGCTGTCCTCCAGTCATGAGCTGCCCTCCAGTCCGGAGCTGCCCTCCAGTCCGGAGCTGCCCTCCAGTCCGGAGCTGCCCTCCAGTCCGGAGCTGCCCTTCAGTCCGGAGCTGCCCTCCAGTCCGGAGCTGCCCTTCAGTCCGGAGCTGCCCTCCAGTCCGGAGCTGCCCCTCAGTCCGGAGCTGCGGCTCTGGTCGCTTAAATAAATAGATTATGTATTCACTTCACGCTGCGCCTTGGTCCTCTTCTCTTTCACGTTACGACGATCGTGACAGATATATATTATTTTGTACCTGTTTCCTCCAGCATCTTCACAAGGTCCTTTGCTGTTGTTCTGGGATGGATTTGCACTTTTCGCACCAAAGTACGTTCATCTCTAGGAGACAGAACGCGTCTCCTTCCTGAGCGGTATGACGACTGCGTGGCCCAATGGTGTTTATACTTGCATACTACTGTTTGTACAGATGAACGTGGATCCTTCAGGCGTTTGGAAATTGCTCCGAAGGATGAACCAGACTTGTGGAGGTCTACAATTTATTTTCTGAGGTCTTGGCTGATTTCTTTTGATTTTCACATCTCAAGCAAAGAGACACTAAGTTTGAAGGTAGGCCTTGAAATACCTCCACAGGTACACCTCCAATTGACTCAAATGATGTCAATTAGCCTATCAGAAGCTTCTAAAGCCATGACATAATTTTCTGGAATTTTCCAAGCTGATTAAAGGCACAGTCAGCTTACTGTAGTGTATGTAAACTTCTGACCCACTGGAATTGTGATACAGTGAAATAATCTGTCTGTAAACAATTGTTGGAAAAATTATTTGTGTCATGCACAAAGTAGATGTCCTAACCGACTTGCCAAAACTATAGTTTGTTAACAAGACATTTGTGGAGTGGTTGAAAAACGAGTTTTAATGACTCCAACCTAAGTGTATGTAAACTTGCAACTTCAACTGTACTTGAGATTGTCTGGGGACCAAATTAGTAACAAATACGCTATACTCGAGGCTATCTCCAACCTGATTACGTTCTGCGTGAATCTACAGAATGATTGGCTGATGCTGCAGGCCCTTTGGCATGTTGTAACTGTAGTGTGATTAATCGATGGTGCTGGCCAATTTACCCATTGATTTCTAAGTTAAAGGTTGTCCATAGCACTCACATCTGTAGCTTTCAAAATGCTTTGAAAGGCTGGTCATGGCTCACATCCACACCAACATCCCAGACACCCTGTATCTACTCCAATTCCATACCTCCCCAACAAATCCTTATTCGACGCAATCTTTATTGCACTCAACACTGCCCTCGCCCTCCTGGACAAGAGGAACACCTATGTGAGAATGCTGTTCATTGACTACAGCTCAGCATTCAACACCATAAGCTAAGGACCCTGGGACTGAACACCTCCTTCTGCAACTGGATCCTGGACTTCTTGACGGACCAGCCCCAGGTGATGAGGCTAAGCAACAACACATCCATTACGCTGACCCTCAACACGGGGGCCCCTCAGGGGTGCGTGCTTAATTACCTTCTGTACTCTTTGTTCACCCACGACTCGGTGGCCGTGCACGACTCCAACACCATCATATATTTTTCTGATGACACAACGGTGGTAGGCCTGGTCACCGACAACGATGAGACAGCCTATAGCGAGGAGGTCAGAAACCTAGCAGTGTGATACCAGGACAACAACCTCTCCCTCAATGTCAGCAAGACAAAGTAGCTGATCGTGGACTACAGGAAACGGAGTGCCAATCTCGCCCCATTCACATCAACAGGGCTGTAGTGGAGTGTGTATAGAGCATCAAGATCCTCAGTGTCCACATCACTTAGGCTCTATCCTGGTCCACACACACCAACGCAGTCGTGAAAAGGGCACAACAACATCTCTTCCCCCTCAGGAAGCTGAAAAGATTTGGCATGGGCTCTCAGATCCTCAAAGTTCACAGCTGCACCATTGAGAGCATCTTGACTGGCTGCATCACCACTTGATATGGCCACTGCTTGGCATCCGACCGCCAGGCGCTACAGAGGGTAGTGCGTACATCACTGCAGCCGAGCTCCCTGACTTCTAGGACCTCTATACCAGGCAGTGTCAGATGAAGGCCCTAAACATTTTCAAAGACTCCAGCCACCCAAGTCATAGACTGTTCTCTCTGCTACCGCACGGCAACAGGTACCGATGCACCACGTCTGTAACCAACAGGACCCTGAAAAGCTTCTACTCTCAAGCCATAAGACTGATCAATAGTTAACCAAAAAGCTACCCAGACTATCTGCATTGACCACTTCTGTACAATTATTTTGGGGGGGTGACTCATCACATATTCTGCTGCTACTGTTTTTGATCTATCCTGCTGCTTAGTCGCTTTATTCCTAGTTATATGTACATATCTACCTCAATTACTTACTTACCACTGCACATCGACTCTGTACTTGTACCCAGTGTATATAGCCAAGTTATCGTTACTCATTGTGTATTTATTATTACTTTTACGTGTTATTATTTTTCTATTATTTCACTGTTGTCTTTCTCTCTGTATCGTTGGGAAGGGCCCGTAAGTAAGCATTTCATTGTTAGTCTACACCTGTTGTTTACAAAGCATGTGACAAATAAAATTTGATTTGATTTAATTTGGTCTATTGCAACAAATACGAACTCTGGCCAATACTGATTTTGTTTATAACAATTAGAAATCCCATCGATACTGTAAACAGGTTGATGTAAGTTCACGTAAGATTGTCAGGCACTTATGAAAGCAAGAAAATAAAAAAAAAGTGTACAAATAGAACAACCGGCTACGAAAAGCTGATATGCAGTGAAACTGGGACCACCTCAGATAGCAGACACCCTAACTCTAGTCTCTCGCTAGCTAATAAACCGCACCAGGGACCACCACAGACAGCAGACACCCTAACTCTAGTCTCTCGCTAGCTAATAAACCGCACCAGGGACCACCACAGACAGCAGACACCCTAACTCTAGTCTCTCGCTAGCTAATAAACCGCACCAGGGACCACCACAGACAGCAGACACCCTAACTCTAGTCTCTCGCTAGCTAATAAACCGCACCAGGGACCACCTCAGACAGCAGACACCCTAACTCTAGTCTCTCGCTAGCTAATAAACCGCACCAGCATGCTTTTGGAAAACCCATGAAACCCTGTATCATGTTCTGTTATTTTATATATGTCCTAATTTTGCTATATTATGACAATGACACAGTGAAAGGTGAAACTATGTAATCATTCTAATAAGTCTTTACTTACACGTGGGACCATCCTCAGGGTGGGCATCAATGAACCGTTCTCGACAAAACATGATATAGTCTAGTAACTGTAGCTAGCGAGGAGGGTGAGAATCGGGCGAGGAGGGGAGGCCACCTTGACGTGTCATTTTTAATTAGGCCAGATCAAAGGGTCCATCAATTCTAATTGCAGTTCCTGGGCCCCGCTGGCTCCATTCCCAGAGCAGCTGTATAGTCATACAGTACAACTACTACAATTACAATAACAGAATCCAAACCAGGTTCTGAGAAATCAATATTATAATAATCAGACCACTAGCCAGCCAGCCCAGAGAGGAAGCCAGGAAGGATACTTGTGGTTGTAACAATATTCTCTGACAGAGAACAGTGAACAGTTTGTTCAGGATGGTGTTGCTATAAGTCTTCTGGAGATCATAGTGTCTCATTTTGGAATCTTGAGGCCTGTGTGGTGGTGTTGCGTTTGGGATTTTAAAAACCTCTGGTTGATGACAATAGCATCAAAGGATGTCTTTGTAGTTAAGAAGGGAGGTGACATCATGTGCATTATTATAGTATGTTGAAAGTGTAGGATGATATTACAGAATGTCTTGATAAAAAGATATTCAGTCACTGGTAGGACAATGGAAGCTTCCATCCCAAAAATATATTGTCTTATTAAAATGCTTTCATCAAGGTCTTACTGGATGTAATACTGTTCTTGTTGTTAGTGCCAGAGCGATGACTTATTTTTCTGTCTGAAAGACCTCCCATAATGTCTGAAATGGATCTGTGTATTATCCATCTGTTTTCCCCTGTTTTATCTATAGTATCAGTACTGATGTCATTGCTTTGTTTTTTGTGTCCTCCAGCTCTGTATACTTTGTTACTGTCACACCCTGACTTTAGTTATTTGTTTTCTTTATTTTTTTGGTTAGGTCAGGGTGTGACAAGGGTGGCTTGTTTAGTTTTTGTATTGTCTAGGGGTTTGGTCTTGTCTAGGGTTTTTGTTTATCTATGGGGATTTTGTATGTATGTTCTAAGGGTTTGTAGGTTTATGGTGGCCGAAATTGGTTCCCAATCAGAGACAGCTTTTTCTCGTTGTCTCTGACTGGGGAGCCTATTTGGGTTGCCATTTTCCATGTTGGTTTTGTGGGTAGTTGTTTTCTGTTTTGTGTTGTAGCACCTGTTTCGATTTTCATTTATTTTGTATTTAGTGTTCAGTTTTTTTCAATAAAGCATGAACACTTTCCGAGCTGCGTTTTGGTCTGATCCTTCCTGTTCATCAGACGAAGAAGATCGTTACAGTTGCCAAAGGGATTCACAGACAATCAACATCATGGCTCAGGCAAAAATGTATTTATGCCTCTATTGAATGAAAGGTTCTGTAGATGAAGTGTGTCAACATTACCATTCCTGATATTATTATTTGTCCACTTTGGTACGAACCCAACAATTAACAGTCAGTATTGGATGGCTTTCGATGTATGAGCACAATGGTTTGAAATGTCATTATCGTCTTCCGCAGGGCTGCATCTCAAATGGCACCCTATTCCCTACATATGGAGATACAGTGCCCTTGCAACACCAGGCAAGTATTGTGTTATTTCATAGGGCTCTCCTCTCCTGGCAGTGCAGTGCCTTCTCTGATAAGGGAGCTTGAGAAAACATTAATTGGGAGCCTGTCAGTGTGAGCTAGAGAAAAAGTCAGTCTACTATTCTATCACTGCATTATCAACCAGAAGGAAGGAAGATTTGTCTGTGGCCTGTCATTGGAATAGGCTATGTTTTTTATTAAAGATTGTTGTGTGCTATATCTCATGGTCTAGTCAATGGCAGCAGAGACATGAAATGAAAAGATCCTCCTGGCCCATCTTAAACCTTCCTCTCTCTGCAGTATAAGGTGAACATCATGCATCATCCATAGGCTGCTGTGTCCCAAATGGCACCCTATTCCCTATATATAGTGCATTACTTTTGACCAGAGCCCTGGTCAAAAGTAGTGCACTATATAGGGAATAGGGTGCCATTTGGGAACCAGACCTGGAGGTGGAGCTCTGGCCCTACCCCACATGTCATCAGCAGAGCTCAGCTGGAACCATCTGTGTTTCACATCACTGGGTTTTACCAAATTAAATTACCTTTACATTTTAACACAGATCTTCCGCGATACTTCTGCAATACGGATTGTATCCAGCCCTTACAGTGAGTTCACACTATTCAGCTGCATCGCTCAGTGAAATATTGGAAGCCATTGGGCGTGTTTGAGCGGATCACTTTTGTCAAGTCAGTGACCAATCATCGTTGGTCACCGTCTTTCAAAGTGTGTTGCATTATGAAGAAATACATTTTCCGACTAGTGCCTACGTATATCTCGATTGCATGAACTTTACAAAAATAATTTGATCAAAGGTCATGAAGTTTTGTCTGCAGTTGACTGCAAGTTTATGCAGTTGCTCTTCACCAAGTTTATACTCTTTATTTTATATTATTTTATAGTACAAATAATACAATTGAACAACAATTGAACAAAGCTAAATAAAAGCAGGTAACAAAGAAATAGGTACTCCGATATTCTTAATTTAGAGATTAATCTAACTTTAGTTGTTCTACAAACATTGGGCTAGATGTTTTAATTTTTAATACATTATAAGGCTGCATGATGCGACTCTAATGATGATTTGAAAAAATTAGCTTGAGAAGGCATGAGCTCTGCTTTGTTTTTCTGCGTAGGCTGTACATACTTCATTAGTCTCTCATTCACAATTTGACAAGCACTTGATAATGCCTCAAATTTCACGGCGGCATCCCCTTTGTGGCTGTTGTGCACCTTGGCCGGCAGCGCTGTGGTGTGCCCTTCTCCCAGAGTACTGCGCAACCCGAAGCGCCTCTGACTCACATGGCTCTCCATCTTGTGATTAGGTCTTTCTCAGAGGCGACAAGTGAAGACATTGTGGACTCAGCTGCGCGCGTCCTTATTCAATTCCAAGGTGCATATTGTGGATATTGGAAGAACTGTCCAGATTTACAATACTGTTCAAAAGTTTGGGGTCACTTAGAAATGTCCTTGTTTTTTAAAGAAACGCACATTTTTCATCAATTAAAATAACATCAAATTGATTAGAAATACAGTGTAGACATTGTTAATGTTGTAAATGACTATTGTAGCTGGAAACGACAGATTTTTTATGGATTATATATATCGGGGTACTGAGGCCCATTATCAGCAACCATCACTCCTGTGTTCCAATGGCTCGTTGTGTTAGCTAATCCAGGTTTATCATTTTAAAAGGCTAATTGATCATTTGAAAACCCTTTTGCAATTATGTTAGTGTCACTCCCTGACCTTAGATATCTCTGTTTTTATATATATTTTGGTTAGGTCAGGGTGTGACTAGGGTGGGTACGCTAGTTTGTATGTCTAGGGTTTTTGTATGTCTATGGTTTTTGTATGTCTAGGGGTTTTGTATGTCTATGTTGGCCTGATATGGTTTATTATTGTTTCTGATTGGGGATCATATTTAGGTAGACTTTTTCCTTGTTTGTGTTGTGGCATCTTGTCTACGTATAGTTGCCTTAGTGCAGATCTGTAGCGACACGTTTCGTTTGTGCTTTTTGTTGTTTTGTTCATGAGTTTCTCTTTATTAAATATGTGGAACTCTACTCACGCTGCGCCTTGGTCTCATCATTATGACGAACGTGACAGTTAGTTTAGCTGAAAACGGTTATTCTGATTAAAGAAGCAATAAAATTGGCTTTCTTTAGACTAGTTGAGTATCTGGAGCATCAACATTTGTGGGTTCAATTATAGGCTCAAAATGGCTAGAAACAAATACCTTTCTGCTGAAACTCGGCAGTCTGTTCTTGTTCTGAGAAATTAAGGCTATTCCTTGCAAGAAATTGCCAAGAAACTGAAGATCTTGTACAACTTTATGTACTACTCCCTTCACAGAACAGCGCAAACTGGCTCTAACCAGATTAGAAAGAGGAGTGGGAGGCCCCGGTGCACAACTGAGCAAGAGGAAAAGTACATTAGAGTGGCTAGTTTGAGAAACAGACGCTTCACAAGTCCTCAACTGGCAGCTTTATTAAATAGTACCCACAAAACACCAGTCTCAACGTTAACTGTGAAGCTGCGACTCCGGGATGCTGGCCTTCTAGGCAGAGTTGCAAAGTTGTACAAGATCTTCAGTGTCTTGGCATTTTCCCGCATGGAATAGCCTTAATTTCTCAGAACAAGGATGGACTGACAAGTTTCAGAAGAAAGTTCTTTGTTTCTGGTCATTTTGAGCCTGTAATCGAATCCACAAATGCTGATGCTCCAGATACTCAAGTAGTCTAAAGAAGGCCAGTTTTATTGCTTCTTTAGTCAGGACAACAGTTTTCATCTGTGATAACATAATTGCAAAAGGGTTTTCTAATGATCAATTACCATTTTGAAATGATTAACTTGGATTAGCTAACACAACATACCATTGGAACACTGGAGAGATGGTTGCTGATAATGGGCCTCCATACGCCTATGTAGATATTCCATAAAAAATCTGCCGTTTCCAGCTACAATAGTCATTTACAACATTAAAAATGTCTACACTGTATTTCTGATTCTGTTATTTAAATCTACTTTTTTTCCCCCTTTCAAAAACAAGGATATTTCTAAGTGACCCCAAACTTTTGAACGGTAGTGTACTTTTCATCAGTCAACTAGATGAGTAGACCTAACGAACCTCAAAAGCAGTAGCCTATTTCAATCTACTATCCCTCATAGTACAACAGTTGACCTATTCTATTCTGTGATAGAAATAAATATTCCAAACATAGTCTGGGACAGTTGTGGGATTCAAAGATCCCGAATTAATACAACCACTATCATCAAAAAAATATGTTTTTACACAATGTGGCTGACACAACAGATCAGAACATTTAGCTTAAAATGTTTATAAACTATTAGGCTATTTCGTCACATTATAAGCTCAGCAATGTGCACATGGCAGTAGGCTATAAGTGTGAATGTTCCATTATCGGGAAAACACCATTATCAAAAGTGACCGCAGATGCGATTATGCATGTAATGCTTTAATTATCAAAGTGCATTTTTATGGTGAAAATTATCTTCCTCAAACTTGAAACTCATGCGCTGCTTATGTATGCCAGTTAGGCTCTAAACCCCTTGTAATAAACCCCAGATTAATACTCTTAAAACCTCTCTTGGGTACGTGAGACGTTAGCGTCCCACCTCTTCAACAGCCAGTGAAACTGCTGGGCGCCAAATTCAAATACAGAAATACTCATGATAAAAATTCAGAAAACAAAACATATTTTACATAGGTTTAAAGATTAACTTCTTGTGAATCCAACCACGGTGTCAGATTTAAAAAAAAAAAGCTTTACGGCGAAAGCATACCTTACGATTATTTGAGAACATAGCCCAGCAGACAATTCATTACAAACAGTAACCAGCCAAGTAGAACAGTTACACAAGTCAGAAATAGAGATAAAATTAATCCCTTACCTTTGATGATCTTCATATGGTTGCACTCAGCAGACATCCATTTACTCAATATATGTTCCTTTTGTTCGATAAAGTCTCTTTATATCCAAAAACCTATGTTTTGTTTGCGCGTTTTCTTCAGTAATACACAGGCTCAAACGCAGTCAAAACAGGCAGACAAAAAAAAGATTATGTTAGGTCACCACAAAACCACAATAAGCACAGCCATTTTTTCCAGCGAAAGATAGCTTTCACAAAACCCAGAAATAGAGATAAAATTAATCACTAACCTTTGATTATTTTCCTCAGATGACACTCATAGGACTTCATGTTACACAATACATGCATGTTTTGTTTGATTAAGTTCCTATTTATATAAAAAAATCTGAGTTTACATTGATTAGATTCACTAGTTGCAAAAACATCAAGTGACTTTGCATAGCCACATCGTTTCAACAGAAATACTCATCATAAATATAGATGATAATACAAGTTATACACATGGAATTATAGATATACCTCTCCTTAATGCAACCGCTGTGTCAGATTTAAAAAAAACTTTACGGAAGAATAAAGCATTCAATAATCTGAGACGGAGCTCAGAACAATAGCCAAATTAGCCGCCATGTTGGACTCAAAAGAAACCAGAAAATACATGATAAATGTTTCCTTACCTTTGATGAATTCATCAGAATGCAGTCCTAAGAATCACAGGTCCACAATAAATGCTTGATTTGTTCGTTAATGTCCGTTATTTATGTCAAATTAGCTACTTTGGTTCGCGCCTTCGGTAAACAATTCCAAAGCCAGAAAGCTCCTCCAAATGTCCAATAGTTCCCTAACAGTCAGTAGAAACATGTCAAACGTTGTACTGAATCAATCTTTAGAATGTTGTTAACATACATCTTGAATAACGTTCCAACCGGAAAATTAAATTGACTTCAGAAGAGCGGTGGAACGGAGATCCTCCTCATGTGAAGGCGCATGGTGAATGCGTGATCAGCCCGTGGAAGTGATTACTCATTCCTGTCTCCTTCGGCCCCCCTTCACATTAGATTCATCAGACAAAGTTATGTTGACTGTTGACATCTAGTGGAAGATGTAGGAAGTGAAAACTCCTCAAGGACTCGCTGTGTTTTCAATGAGAACTTGTTTGAAAATTGGCACCCCCAGAAAAAATACAAATAGGAAGTGGAACTTCTCAGGTTTTTGCCTGCCATGTGAGTTCTGTTATACTCACAGACATAATTCAAACGGTTTTAAAAACTTCAGAGTGTTTTCTATCCAATATGAATAATAATATGCATATATTAGCAACTGTGAATGAGGAGCAGGCCATTTAATATGGGCACCTCTGTGCACCTTTCATCCAAGCTACTCAATACTGCCCCTTCAGCCATAAGAAGTTAAATCTGTGTTTCCTTACCCGTCTTTCTTCCATTTAAAGCGGTATGAACCAGATTCCTTTTCCAATGGCTTCCTCAGGCTGTGACCAGGCTTTAGACATAGTTTCAGGCTTTTATTTTGAAAAATGAGCAAGATTTTTCAAAAGTAGTCAGGTGTCCTTTGATTAGTTCCTGCGCGCGAGAGGGGTAGCTCTCCATTTCTTTCTCTCTTTTATTGAATAGGTTACGGTCCGGTTGAAATATTATTGATTATGTTTGTTAAAAACAACCTGAGGATGGATTATAAAAAACATTTGACATGTTTCTACAAACATTACGGATACTGTTTGGAATTTTCGTCGAACGGAACGAGGCTTTGGTTTTCTGAACATAACGCGCAACCCAAATGGCGTTTTTTGTTATAAAAGTAATATTTATCGAACAAACAGAACATTTATTGTGTAACTGGGAGTCTCGTGAGTGCAAACATCCGAAGATTATCAAAGGTAAGCGATTAATTTTATTGCTTTTCTGACTTTCGTGACCATGCTAATTTGGGGCTAACTGTTCTAGCATTGATTGATACACTCACAAAAGCTTGGATTTCTTTCGCTGTAAAGCATATTTTCAAAATCTGACACGATAGGTGGATTAACAACAAGCTAAGCTGTGTTTTGGTATATTTCACTTGTGATTGCATGATTATAAATATTTTGAGTAATATTTTGCGCCCTGAAATTCAGCGGTTGTTTAGGAAAATGATCCCGCTAAAGGGATCCGTAGCGCAGAGAAGTTAAACTGTTTTAAAGTCACCATTAGCCTCATGGTGGAATCCGTGAGCGGTTTTGTTCCTCTTCGGCAACTGAGTTAGGAAAGACGCCTGTATCTTTGTAGTGGTTGGGTGTATTGATACCCCATCCAAAGTGGATTAACTTCACCATGCTCAAAGGAATATTCAATGTCTGTTTTGTTTTTTTACCCATCTACCAAAATAGGTGCCCTTCTTTGCGAGGCATTGGAAAAGCTCTCTAGTCTTTGTAGATGAATGTGTGTTTGAAATGTACTACTTGACTGAGGGACGTTACAGATAATTGTACATTGCATGTACAAAACATTAAGAACAACTTCCTAATATTGAGTTGCCACTTTTGCCCTCAGAACAGCCTCAATTAAATGCAATTACAGCTGCAAGTCTCTTGGGGTATTTCTCTATTAGCTTGGCGCATCTAGCCACTGGGATTTTTGCCCATTCTTCACGGCAAAACTGCTCCAACTCCTTCAAGTTAGATGGGTTCTGCTGGTGTACAGCAATCTTTAAGTCATACCACAGATTCTCAATTGGATTGAGGTCTGGGCTTTGACTAGGCCATTCCAAGACATTTAAATGTTTCCCCTTAAACCACTCAAGTGTTGCTTTAGCAGTATGCTAAAGGTCATTGTCCTGCTGGAAGGTGAACCTCCGTCCCAGTCTCAAATCTCTGGAAGACTGAAACATGTTTCCCTCAAGAATTTCCCTGTATTTAGTGCCATTCATCATTCCTTCAATTCTGACCAGTTTCCCAGTCCCTGCAATGACAAACATCCCACAGCATGATGCTGCCACCACCATGCTTCACTGTGGGGATGGTATTCTCGGGGTGATGAGAGGTGTTGGGTTTGCGCCAGACATAGCATTTTCCTTGATGGCCAAAAACCTCAATTTTAGTCTCATCTGAGCAGAGTACCTCCTTCCATATGTTTGGGGAGTCTCCCACATGCCTTTTGGCAAACACCAAACGTGTTTGCTTATTTTTTTCTTTAAGCAACAGCTTTTTTTCTGGCCACTCTTCCGGAAAGCCCAGCTCTGTGGAGTGTACGGCTTAAAGTGGTCCTATGGACAGATACTCCAATCTCCGCTGTGGAGCTTTGCAGCTACCTTCAGGGTTATCTTTGGTGTCTTTGTTTCCTCTCTGATTAATGCCCTCCTTGCCTGATCCGTGAGTTTTGGCAGGTTTGTTGTGGTGCCATATTCTTTCCATTTTCTAATGGATATAATGGTGCTCCGTGGGATGTTCAAAGTTTCAGATCTTTTTTATAACTCAACCCTGATCTGAAATTCTTCACAACTTTGTCCCTGACCTGTTTGGAGAGTTCCTTCGTCTTCATGGTGCCACTTGTTTGGTGGTGCCCCTTGCTTAGTGGTGTTGCAACCTCTGGGGCTTTTCAGAACAGGTGTATATATACTGAGATCATGAGGCACACAGTTGGACTTTATTTAACTAATTATGTTTATTTTATTTTTTATTTCCCCTTTATTTAACCAAGTAGGCCAGTTGAGAACAAGTTCTCATTTACAACTGTGACCTGGCCAAGATAAAGCAAAGCAGTGCGACAAAACAACAACACAGAGTTACACAGAAACAAATGTACAGTCAGTAACACAATAGAAAAATATATGTACAGTGTTTGCAAATGTAGAAGAGTAGGGAGGTAAGGCAATAAATAGGCCATAGAGGCAAAATAATTACAATTTAGCATTAATCACTGAAGTGATAGATGTGCAGATGATGATGTGCAAGTAGAGATACTGGGGTGCAAAAGAGCAAAAAGATCAATAACAATATGGGGATGAGGTTGTTGGGTGTGCTATTTACAGAATGGCTGTGTGCAGGTACAGTGATCGGTAAGCTGCTCTGATGGCTGATGCTTAAAGGTAGAGAGGGAGATATAAGACTCCAGCTCCAGAGATTTTTGCAATTTGTTACAGTCATTGGCAGCAGAGAACAGGAAGGAAAGGTGGCCAAAGGAAGCTTTGGGGATGACCAGTGAAATATATCTGCTGGAGCGTGTGCTACGGGTGGGTGTTGCTATGGTGACCAGTGAGCTGAGAGGTGGGGCTGTACCTAGCAAAGACTTATAGATGAGCATACAACGAGAGCATACAGGTCGCAGTGGTGGGTAGTATATGGGGCTTTGGTGACAAAACGGATGGCACTGTGATAGACTACATCCAGTTTTCTGAGTAGAGTGTTGGAGGCTATTTTGTAAAAGACATCGCCGAAGTCAAGGATCGGTAGTATAGTCAGTTTTACGAGGGTATGTTTGGCAGCATGAGTGAAGGAGGCTTTGTTGCGAAATGGGAAGCAGATCCTAGATTTAATTTTGGATTGGAGATGCTCAATGTGAGTCTGGAAGAAGAGTTTACAGTATAACCAGACACCTAGGTATTTGTATTTGTCCACATATTTTAAGTCAGAACCGTCCAGAGTTGTGATGCTAGTCGGGCGGGAGGGTGCAGGCAGCGATCGATTGAAGAACATGCACTTAGTTTTATTTGCATTTAAAAGCAGTTTGAGGCCACGGAGGGAGTGTTGTATGGCATTGAAGCTTGTTTGTAGGTTCGTTAGCACAGTGTCCAAAGAAGGGCCAGCGTTGTCCGGATTAGAGGAGGGTTTGGCTGGCCGGGATGTCCTTGTCCCATCACGCTCTAGCGACTCCTTGTGGCGGGCCGGGTGCATGCACGCTGACTTTGGTCGCCAGTGTTTCCTCCGACACATTGGTGGGGCTGGCTTCCGGGTTAAGCGAACAATGTGTCAAGAAGCTGTGCGGCTTGGCAGGGTAGTGTTTGGGAGGACGCATGGCTCTCGACCTTTGCCTCTCCAAAATCCGTATGGGAGTTGCAGCGGTGGACAAGACTGTAACTACCGATTGGATATCAGGGTGGGGGGGGGGGGGGGGGGGGGGGAATCTGTTTTTAATTAAGGGGAGTGTTCTGTTATACAAACCTCTCATCACTGTTCATTTTTAGGCTCCATTAATTTTTTGCCGTGTATTTCCCATAGAGTGCATTACTTTTGACCTGTGACCTTTGCAGATGATTTAGCTTTCTTGTCATCTAGTTGTTTTGAGGCCTTTTCTATTAATTTGTTTGATGTTTTGTTTCAAGCCAAAGGTGTATTTGTGATAATAGTTGATTCCGGTATTACTTGAATATTCTGACTGTGTGTAAGGTAAGGTAAGACAATAGAAAATATATCAGAGTTCTATATCTATGGGTAAGATAGAGTATTTCCTTGAATTTGGTATTTTACATGGGTCTCAGAGGAATCAACAGTTAGTGGTACTGCCTGGTCCTGTGTTTGAAGTTTAACATAAGCAACAGAGGAGGGAGGGAGAGCTAAATCGAGCCGTCATGTTTAAAGGTTGCAGATGCTCGCTATCTGAGATTACATCTTTTTCTGTTACAAACGGTTTTACCACCGTGCACCTGTCAGTCCTATACCTGCACAAAACCTTGATGTCTGTCTTCTGGGAATAATGACTTGATGTCTAAGCTGTTACTCACTGGTAACACATGCAGCCTTGTACACAAAAGTATGTGGACACCCCTTCAAATGAGTGGATTCGGCTATTTAAGCCACACCTGTTGCTGACAGGTGTATAAAATCGAGCACACAGCCATGCAATCTCCAAAGACAAACACTGGCAGTAGAATGGCCTTACTGAAGAGCTCAGTGACTTTCAACGTGGCACCGTCATAGGGTGCCACCTTTCCATTCAGTCTATATTTTCATTCCTTGCTGCTGTTTGAATGGACTTCTTCCCTTGTCTCACTTCCTTGGCCGCTCTCTCTAGAACCTCCAGGGGGGCTAGACCCCTTCTTGTTTTGTATACACAGGGCATGATGATGTCTGCTGTGAAACAATAATAATCTTGAGCTCATATACATGACACCTTGCTAAAATAATATGCATATTATGCATACAACCGACAAAATATAATCATCATTTGTATAGGTTATAGTGGCCGTACTTACCACATGGCCATTGTCTCAACTTACTCCAAGGCAAACATTTTTACTATATTAGCCACACAGCTACAAGGAAGAACTTTCATGTTAGGTTTAGGACCTCATATTGTAGATTATAGAGACCCCAACTGATGGATACAACAATATTTAAACTATTTACTTAGATACAAGCATCATGACACCTCTAACATAATACATTAATTTGACTTTGTGAAAATCAGTTTGTTGGATCTGACTTGCTTACCACTTTTTCCATGTTGTTTCTTCCTTCACAGTCTCCATGAAATAATGACCTCTTCCTAAATATTTGGTCACAGGATACATTTTGTGTGTGGTTTCTGAGAAACAAGGGGTGGGTCAACTATCTCTTTGGCTAAACTTACTCCACACTCCCTTACAGCATGGGATAAGACAGGCAGCTAACTGAGAAACCTGGGTATTGTTGCTCCGATCTTATAACACTTGATGGATTTGACCTATATTGGCAAGTTTTCCCTCTAGTATCAGACAAGTAGAATGTATTATGAGCTCTCTTTCGGTCTCGCATCATGCCTGTGTGCGCAGCCCCTACTGTATTCCTACCTCTCTAGTTTCTCTTTCACATTTGACAAAAGACAAGACTCAAAAGTGGTTACAGTACATGGCTCCTGATCGGCCTCCCTTTGTCTCAATCACAGGAGGCTGCTGAGGGGAGAACGGCTCATAATAATGGCTGGAATGGAACAAATGCAATGGCATCAAACACTTGGAAACCATGTATCCCTAAATCATAGTTTTTAATCCCAGTGATGAGTTAATGTGAATGATGAAGCTACAGTAACCAAGGTGATAATGGCTAGGGTCATTTTTGCTTGTTTTTGCTGTTCTCTAAATACCATTTTAGAATTTTTAAATGGTATAGAAATGCAGTAAATGAGCTTTAACTTTCTTAAAATTAACTGGGTAGGTCACTTATAAAATAATACATCTTGCACTCTGTGCGAGCCCTGAGAGAGAAAAGATTCACATCTGTGCTCACAACACATTACACCTAAATAATTAAAGGGGTCTATGTGGAGCTCAGAGGTAAAGCCCAGGTAGGACATGGCTGGGCAGAGGCCCTGCCAGATTCAACACTGGCTCACCCAATCAGGCTGGTTGTATTGTCTCTTGAGTAATCAGAACTGTTAAAAATTTTGTAGGAGGTTCCTGGGATCTAATTGGTTATTTCGCAATCATATGGTAAATCACAAGTGCATAGACTCTGGGTCTCAATGAGCTTTTCCTGGTTAAATAAAGGTTAAACACAAAAAATTAAATAGTATATAGCCTGCAATTTGGGAAGCCCGCGTACGGCAAATATGAAATACCTGATTGTCGAGTTGCAACTGTCCATGAAAAGCATCTGAAATATTCAATTGATTACACGTTTTCTTTTACTGTACACTATGATGACACACCAATTGCATTTGATGGATCGTAGGAAAAGAACAGTAGGCTTTGTCTTCTAGTGCAAGCTATGTCTTCCAATGGTGAGACTAGTAGTAAAAGTTTGGGAAAAATTGTGTTTGACCTGAAACAATGCTATTTGATTGACCAAATACAATGCCACCGGTTCCGAGTATATTAGTCGCTAATGTCCAGTCTCTAGATAACAAGGTAGACGAAATTAGGGAAAGGCTTGCTTTCCAGAGAGACATCAGAGGTTGTAACATACTCTGTTTCACGGAAACATGGCTCTCTCGGAATATGCGTTTGGAGTCAGTACAGCCACCTGGATTCTTTGTGCGTCGCGCCGACAGGAATAAACAGGAAAGGGAAGAAGAAGGGTGGGGGGTGTATGTTTCATGATTAACGTCTCATGGTGTAATTGTAACAGCATACAGGAACTCAAGTCCTTTTGTTCACCTGACCTAGAATTCCTCACAATCAAATGCCAACTGTATTATCTCCCAAGGGAATTCTCCTCGGTTATTGTCACAGCTGTGTATATTCCCCCTCAAACCGATACCACGACGGTCCTCAAGGAACTTCACTGGACTTTATGCAAACTGGAAACCATATATCCCAAGAATGCATTTATTGTAGCTGGGGATTTTAACAAAGCAAATTTGATACAAGGCTACTTAAATTCTATCAGCATATTGACTGTAGCACTTGCGCTGGTAAAACACTGGATCACTGCTGCTCTAACTTCCGCAATGCATACAAGGCCCTCCCCCGTCCTCCTTTCAGCAAATCTGACCATGACTCCATTTTGCTCCTCCCTCCCTGTAGGCAGAAACTCAAACAGGATGTACCCGTGCTAAGGACTATTCAATGCTGGTCTGACCAATCGGAATCCACGCTTCGAGATTGTTTTGATCACGCGGACTGGGACATGTTCCGGTTAGCCTCAGAGAATAATATTGACGTATACGCTGATTCGTTGAGTGAGTTTATAAGGAAGTGTATTGGAGATGTTGTACCTACTGTGACTATTAAAACCTACCCTAACCAGAAACCGTGGATAGATTGCGGAATTCGCACATAACTGAACGTGTGAACCATGGAAAGGTGACTGGGAATATGGCCGAATACAAACAGGGTAGTTATTCCCTCTGCAAGGCAATCAAACAAGCAAAATGTCAGTATAGAGACAATATGGCAGGGTCTACACACAATCACGGACTACAAAAGGAAAACCAGCCACGTCACGGACACCGATGTCTTGCTCCCAGAGAAACTAAACACTTTCTTTGCCCACTTTGAGGATAATACAGTGCCACCGACATGGCCCGCTACCAAGGACTGTGGGCTCTCCTTCTCCGTGGCCGACGTGAGTAAGTCATTTAAACGTGTTAACCCTCGCAAGGCTGCCGGCCCAGACAGCATCCCTTGCCGCGTACTCAGAGCATGCGCAGACCAGCTGGCTGGTGTGTTTACGGACATATTCAATCTCTCCATATCCCAGTCTGCTGTTCACACATGCTTCAAGATGGCCACCATTGTTCCTGTACCCAAGAAGGCAAAGGTAACTGAACTAAATGACTATCGCCCCGTAACACTCATTTCTGTAATCATAAGGTGCTCCTAGTCAAGGATCATATCACCTCCACCCTACCTGTCACCCTAGACCCACTTCAATTTCCTTACCGCTCCAATAGGTCCACAGACGATGCAATCACCATCACACTGCACACTGCCCTATCCCATCTGGACAAGAGGAATACCTATGCAAGAATGCTGTTCATTGACTGTAGCTCAGCATTCAACACCATAGTACCCTCCAAGCTCATCATTAAGCTTGAGGCCCTGGGTATCAACCCCGCCCTGTGCAATTGGGTCCTGGACTTCCTGACGGGCCGCTCCCAGGTGGTGAAGGTAGGAAACAGACACCTCCACTTTGCTGATCCTCAACACTGGAGCCCCACAAGGGTGCGTGCTCAGCCCCCTCCTGTACTCCCTGTTCACCCATGACTGCCTGGCCATGCACACCACCAACTCAGTCATCAAGTTTGCAGATGAAACAACAGTGGGGCTTGATTACCAACAACGACAAGACAGCCTACAGGGAGCAGGTGAGGGCACACAGAGTGTGGTGTCAGGAAAACAACCTCTTGCGCAACGTCAACAAAACAAATGAAATGTTTCAGTTCCTCGGCGTACACATTCGGGACAAACTGAAATGATCCACCCACACAGACAGTGTGGTGAAGTAGGCGCAACACCTAAAACGCTCACAAAATTTTACAGATCCATAACCGCCTGGTACGGCAACTGCACCATCCACAACCGCAAAGCTCTCCAGAGGGTGGTGTGGTCTGCACAACGCATCTCCGGGGGCAAATTACCTGCCCTCCAGGACACCTACAGCACCCGATGTCACAGGAAGGCCAAAATGATCATGAAGGACAAAAACCACCCGAGCCACTGCCTGTTCACCCCGTTACCATCCAGAAGGCGAGGTCAGTACAGGTGCATCAAAGCAGGGACCAAGAGACTGAAAAAACAGCTTCTATCTCAAGGATATCACTGACACAGAGAGGCTGCTGCCTACATACAGACTTGAAATCATTGACCACTTTAATAAATGGATTACTAGTCACTTTAATAATGCAACTTTAATAATGTTTACATATCTTGCATTACTAATCTCATTTGTATATACTGTATTTTATACCATCTGTTGCGTCTTGCCTATGCCGCTCTGTCATTGCTCATCCATATATTTATATGTGTATATATTCTTATTCCATTCCTTTACTTAGATTTGTGTGTATTAGGTAGTTGTTGTGGAATTGTAAGATTACATGTTAGGTATTGCTGCACTGTCGGAACTAGAAGCACAAACATTTCGCTACACTCGCATAAACATCATGTGTATGTGACCAATACAATTGGATTTATTTTACGGTAAACAAATTGACAAGAGACTTTCAATACGCTTATAGGGAAGGACATTCAACAAGCATTTACACAAATGACTGATGATTGGCTGATTTGTTAGACTTCAGCGTGGCTTTTGACATTAGCGATCCTACTCTGTTGCTGGATAAACGTATGTGTTATTGCTTTACACCCTTTACAAACTTATGCAGTGCCTTAGACCGCTGCTCCACTCGGGAGGCCCCAATTAAACCCGTTTTGACAGAATGTGAAGCACAATACCACAGAGGAGTTTAGAAGGGAGGAACTTCCTCAAACCTGTATTCCATCGGCTGGGATCTGCACTATGCAGCTGTTGCAAGAGTGCATTTTTCACTGGCTGTCCACGGTTCGCAAAAACAATGATTTATAGGCAGCTTACACTTCTTCAATTCAACCATTATTGGGTTAAAATACACCTCTACATTTGTGAACAGCCTTCCACAACAACCACAATGAGTAAAGGGAGAATAATTGAGAGCAGCAGTCTGATTTACATCATTGCTATGTCGATATCAATAATAGGCCTAAGTATTTGTGTTTGCCAAGGCAGCCGCTACTCTTCCTGGGGTCCAGCAAAATTAAGGCAATTATACATTTTAAAAACATTACAATACATTCATAACAGATTTCACAACATATTAAGTGTGTGCCCTCAGGCCTCTACTCTACTACCACATATATATAACACAAAACCCATGTGTACATGTGTGTACAGTATAGTGTGTATGTTATCATGTGTTTGTATGCATGTGTCTATGTTTGTGTTGCTTCACAGTCCCCGCTGTCCATAAGGTGTATTTTTATCAGTTTTTTTAAACTACTGCTGGCATGAGTTACTTGATGTGGAATAGAGTTCCATGTAGTCATGACTCTTTGTAGTACTGTGCACCTCCCTTAGTCTGTTCTGGACTTGGGGATTGTGAAGAGACCTTTGGTCTTGTGGGGTATGCATGGGTGTCCGAGCTGTGTGTCAGTAGTTCAAACAGACAGCTCGGTGCATTCAACATGTCAATACCTCTCATAAATACAAGTAGTGATGAAGTCAGTCTCTCCTCCACTTTGAGCCAGGAGAGATTGACATGCACATTATTAATATTATCTCTCTGTGTACATTTAAAGGCCAGCCGTGCAGCCCTGTTCTGAGCCAATTGTAATTTTATTAAGTCCCTCTTTGTGGCACCTGACCACATGACTGAACAGTTGTCCAGGTGCGTCAAAACTAGGGCCTGTAGGACCTGCCTTGTTGATAAATCAAATAACATAGAATTTTAAACCTTATCATGAAATGCTTACTTACAAGCCCTTAACCAACAATGCAGTTCAAGAAATAGAGTTAATAAAATATTTACTAAATAAACTAATGTAAAAAAATAAATAATCAATCAATAGGTAACACAATAAATGTAAATAACAATAATGAGGCTATTGTCACGTTCCTGACCTATTTCTGTTAGTTTGTTGTATGTGTTAGTTGGTCAGGACGTGAGTTTGGGTGGGCATTCTATGTTTTCTGTTTCTATGTTGGTTTAGGGTTGCCTGGTATGGCTCTTAATTAGAGGCAGGTGTTTGGCGTTCCTCTAATTGAGAGTCATATTTAGGTAGGTTGTTTCACAGTGTTCGTTGTGGGTGGTTGTCTCCTGTGTCAGTGTTTGTCGCACCATACGGGACTGTTCGGTTTGTTTTTGTACATCGTCATTTTGTGTAGTCTATTTTCCCTGTTCGTGCGTTCTTCGTGTTTTATGTAAGTTCCATGTCCAGGTCTGTCTATTCCGTTTTGTTATTTTGTTAATCATTCAAGTGTATTTCGTTTCGTGTTTTTTCCGTCTTGTTAATTAAAATGATGTATTCACAACCCGCTGCGCCTTGGTCGAATCACTACTCCTCCTTTTCGGTTGAATAGGAGGAGGACTACCGTTACCGCTATATACAGGGGGTACCAGTACCGAGTCAATGTGCGGTTGTTAAGAATGCAGAGCAGCACATTATAGACAGACTTCTCCCCATCCTAGCTACTATAGAATCAAAATATTTTTTTTATTATTATAATTGTTTTATTATACCGCTTTTTCTCCCCAATTTAGTGGTAGCCAATTGGTAGGTATAGTCTTGTCCCATCACTGCAACTCCTGTACGGACTCAGGAGAGGCGAAGGTCGAGAGCTGTGCATCCTCCGAAACACAACCTAGCCAAGCCGCACTGCTTCACGACACAATGCCCGCTTAACCTGGAAGCCAGCCGCACCAATGTGTCGGAGGAAACACCGTGCACCTGGCGACAGTGTCAGCGTGCACTGTGCCCGGCCCACCACAGGGGTCGCTGCGCCACTCGGGAGGCCTGTATCAATATCTTTTGACCATGACAGTTTACAATCCAGGGTTACTCCAAGCAGTTTAATCACCTCAACTTTCTCAATTTCCACATTTCCAGTCTAGATGGAATTCATATTCATTGTAAAATATGTGTCTCGCCTTTTCATAGGCCTATATTAGATGGCTGCATTCAAGACAAGGCTGTTTTCATTGATCTCAGGTTAGTCAGTGTTAGAAGAGTTGGCCTACCCTGTCATTTTTGTAGTAGGCCTATAGCCTATTATTAAATATTCTGATAATGTCTCCAAACATGTAAAGTGTTGTAAATTTAGGAGCCTCCTCAAACGCTAACGTTAATCTAGCTGCGGTTGGGCTGCTTCCCCATACATGAAACTCACACGTCGCCTATGATGTTATGTATTTCATTATGCTTGTTTACAGTCTGCCTGTTTTGTCAGTGGTGTTGTTGTAATCGGTTGTAACTTGTGTAGTTGTGCTGCCTACCTGGCAATAGGCCTAAAATGGGCTTGTTTGCCAAGGGAAATTTGTGGTGTTTCTTGGTCACATTTATCATGTGTTATTGGAATTATTTTCACTTACATATGTTGGGGTATTTGTGCTGTATTTTTGCTGGAAAATGTTGTCCCAGACACCTTTATTCACATCCAGACACACGGGAATGTTTGCTTATGCCGCTGGTGGAGCTGGGACAAAAAGATATATGTGTTACATCTTTTAAGGTCCCCTGTGTGTGAATATGGGCAGGATGTTGTTAGGGTGTCTGGACTTCTCAAAGCGACAATGTGTGTGCTCCAGAGCTGTGATTAGATTTGACGTTTAAGTTGTTTTCAGGCTTCCCTAAGTTGAGAACATTGTGTAGAGCTTGTTTTGGAGTCTGGAGTTTGGAGTCTGTGGGAGCTTGTATGTTTTATATATTCACAAACGTTGCATGGCATCATCCTTTGGGTAGTGTCATGAAGAGACTGGTCACATGGTAGTGCATAATGACAGATTATATTTCTATGGTTGTATAAGTGTTTCATTCTCTGCCATATCAGGGGTGAATGGATTAGGATACACCGTGAAGCCTCCTGCTTTTGCTGTTATTCTCTTGCCTAAAAACAAATATGAGGGAAATGGCGAGGAACGGGCTACATGTATATCGGTTTCTAAATCTCAGCATTCCTCTGAGATTATCCATAGTTTCCTCCTTTCCTCTCAACTCCTCCTGCCCTCTTTCTTCTGCTAACAGTCTTTTCAGAGTCTCTGGAAAGTTTGAACGGTCATGATTAAGACTTGGCAGCCCTTTCAGAGCAGCCTAATGAAAAAGATAATTAACAGCTAGTTGTGTTTTTCCCATACCTGCCAAGAGTACGGAACACGTAGATAAGGGAAATAGAGGATGCATCCCCAATGGCACCCTATTTCCCTTTGGGCCCTGGTCAAAAGTAGTGCACTATATAGGGAATAGGGTGCCATTTTGGACGCATGCAGAGCAAACGTTCTGGTCTTCCTCCCGTCCGTTCAGCCAGATGCACATTCCCTCAGAGCAGCTAATCCATTGTGGGAATGAGGCTGGTTGTTTCTGGATTGATGTTTTAAGGCTCTTGCTAACGCCGTGCCTCTATGCAGAATGTCAACACTTTCGCACAGAAAGAAGCTCATTATCACAAACTTGTGTATGGAGAAAGGGTGTATGCCAAATGGGAGCCTATGCCCTATATAGTGCACTACTTATGATTTGGGCCCATAGGGCTCTGGTCAAAAGTAGTGCACTATATAGGGAAGAGTGTGTCATTTGAGACACAGAGGAAGACAGGGTTAGATAGCATTAAATCCACCAAAACCCTATTGAAGAGCAACATAAAAGAAAAGCTATCGTATGGAATTATCAGGTTTATGCCTGAATGATCTCCTCTCCATGCGCTGTGTTAGGGAGCGTATGGGTGTGTCCCAAATGGCACCCTATTCCATATGCAGTTCACTACTTTTGACCAGAGCCTTATGGGCCCCGATCAAAAGTAGTTTACTATAAAGGGAATATGGTGCCATTTGGGACGTAAGCTATGAGACTGCAGAGTCTTGTTACGGGATGGGAGGAGATTAGGAGAGTGCAGGTTACCATTTGAACGCTACGTCCTGAAATGGAACTAATAACCATGCGTGTTCTTTGGATATCATCTGGTCTGCTTTGCTTAATGGATTCTATTAACAAAATGTAGCAACTGTATGTATCTATGCCACCTATGGTATTCCATTCTGTGTTTTTACAAAGTGCTAATTTTGCCATTTCGAGTATTGAAATGAAAGGGTAACATATACAATACCAGACAAAAGTTTGGACACACCTACTCATTCCAGGGTTTTTCTTTATTGTTACTATTTTTTACATTGTAGAATAATAGTGAAGACAATGAAACAATTAAATAACACGTGGATCATGTAGTAACCAAAAAAGTGTTAAACAAATCAAAATATATTTTATATTTGACATTCTTCAAAGTAGCCAACCTTTGCCTTGATGACAGCTTTGCACACTCTTGGCATTCTCTCGACCAGCTTCATGACGTAGTCACCTGAAATGCATTTCAATTAACAGGTGTGTCTTGTTGTGTTTTTGTGTTGTGACAAGGTAGGGGTGGTAAACAGAAGATAGCACTATTTGGTAAAAGACCAAGTCCATATTATGGCAAGAGCAGCTCAAATAGGCAAAGAGAAACAACAGTCCATCATTACTTTAAGACATGAAGGTCAGTCAATCAGGAAACTGGCTCTCATGAAGACCACCACAGAAAAGGAAGACCCAGAGTTACCTCTGCTGCAGAGAATAAATTCATTAGAATTACTGCACCTTAGATTGCAGCCCAAATAAAATGCTTCACAGACTTCAAGTAACAGACACATCTCAACATCAACTGTTCAGAGGAGACTCTGTGAATCAGGCCTTCGTGGTTGAATTGCTGCAAAGAAACCACTACTAAAGGACACCAATAAGAAGAAGAGACTGGCTTCGGCCAAGAAACAAGATCAATGGACATTAGACCGGTGGAAATCTGTCCTTTGGTCTGATGAGTCTAAATTTGAGATATTTGGTTCCAACCGCCGTGTCTTTGTGAGACGCAGAGTAGGTGAACGGATGATCTCCGCATGTGTCCTTCCCACCGTGAATTATGGAGGAGGAGGTGTGGTGGTGTGGGGGTGCTTTGCTGGTGACACTGTCAGTGATTCATTTAGAATTCAAGGCACAGTTAACCAGCATGGCTACCACAGCATTCTGCAGCGATGCGCCAGCCCATCTGGTTTGCGCTTATTTGAGGCTATCATTTATTTTTAAATAGGACAGTGACCCAACACACCTCCAGGCTGTGTAAGGGCTATTTGACCAATAAGGAGAGTGATGGAGTGCTCCATCAGATGTCCTGGCCTCAACAATCACCAAACCTCAATCCAATTGAGATGGTTTGGGATGAGTTGGACCACAGAGTGAAGGAAAAGCAGCCTATAAGTGCTCAGCATATGTGGGAACTCATTCAAGTCTGTTGGAAAAGCATTCCAGGTGAAGCTGGTTGAGAGAATGCCAAGAGTGTGCAAAGCTGTCATCAAGGCAAAAATATATTTTGATTTATTTAACACTTTTTTGGTTACTATATGATTCCATGTGTTATTTCATAGTTTTGATGTCTTCACTATTATTCTACAATGTAGAAAATTGTCAAAAAAATTAAGAAAAACCCTGAAATAAATAGGTGCGTCCAAACTTTGGACTGGAACCGTAGTTCTTTGTACCTATTTTTCCAGGAAAAGGACAACAAGTTTGCCCAGCAGTGATTAAGGTCTATGCTGGTGTCTGGAGGTCAAGGCTGGTATCTTATGGTTACAGGTGGTCTTGTTTAAGAGCTTGACTTTAGCAACTGCAAGGTAATGTTTTCAATTCCTGCAGTTATCACCAACACATCAAATGTATTCAGATAGAAAACGCCTATAAAGTGGAATTCATAGATGACCACAAGCAAACGCCTGATGTTTGAACTTGAGTTTGTCTGATAGGAAAGGAGAAATAACCAAGGCAGAGAGAGCAAGAAGAGACTGGTCACATGGTAGTGAAGAGACTGGTCACATATATTTAACAGCATTGTAATTTACAGAGCATTGTAATTTACAGTAGGTAGAAAATACTAGAGAGAATGCAAATATCACCAGTTGTTCAAAAAGGTCTTGTCACACCCTGATCTGTTTCACCTGGCCTTGTGATTGTCTCCACCCCCTCCAGGTGTCACTTATTATCCCTGGTGTATATATCCCTGTGTTTCCTGTCTCACTGTGCCAGTTTGTCTTGTTTGCCAAGGCAACCAGTGGTTTTCCTTGCTCCTATTTTGCTCAGTCTCTATTTGTTTCTAGTCCTCCTGGTTTTGACCCTTGCCTGCCTGACCACTCTGCCTGTTCTGACTACCAGCCTGCCTATCCTCTTGTACTGTTTTGGACTCGGATCTGGTTGCTGACCCCTGCCTGGCCTGACCTCGAGACTGCATATCGTTTGGACTCTGACCTGGTTTATGAAGTATTGCCTGTCCCCGACCTGCCTTTGCCTACTCCCTTTGTTACAATAAACATTGGAGTTCTACCATCTTCCTCCTGTGTCTGCATTTGGGTCTCATCTTGTGCCCTTATAGGTCTACTCTTTGGGTACTGAAAAACTTCACATCTCATCTGAATAGCAGTTCCATAGCAATCAGTTACCAGGGGAAACTTTCAATAGAAAGAAAAACAATTCACATATTATATATATGTTTATATATTTGTATATATATGTTTACATATCACATATATATTTGTAAAGCGTCTGAGGTGACCCTGTTGGATCAATAATTAATAACCTGTGGCAACAATTCAATCCCATTTCAGAGACAGCATTGACAGCTACAGCAGATCCATAAATGCGTATAAGCCTCTCCTTTGGCTCTCATAATGCATTGAAACTTTGTGGAAAAACCCAGCTGAGCTTCTTAACGGCTCTGGTGCTACATCCTCTCATTACTGAAATTAGTTCTGACTCATACAGATGTTCTTTTGTGGGGTGAGAGAGAGAGGGGGGAAATGGGGGAGGAGGAGGAGAGACAGAGGATTGAGGGGAGGGGAGGGAGAGAAAGAAGAGAGCGAGTCTACGGCTCCACACTCCATCCACAGGCCGATAGACAAATCCTCCATCCTTAGTCAGTCAGCGTCTGTCACGTCCAGACAACCTGGCGTGTGTCGTGTCATGGCCCCATCGTCACATTGGCCCTGCTTATAGAAGCCACCAGCAGTGGTAGGGCTAATTAGTGTCCATTGTGAGGAGAGATATTGGAGACTGAACCGCGAGGAAGAGAGGGAGGAAGGGGAAGAGGGGGTGGAGGAAGAGGAGGGGGAGGAAGAGGAGGGAAAGGAAGAGAAAAAAGGAAGAGGAAGTTACCAACCCCATTAGGGCTAGTCTCTCTCGGTCTCTTAATCTGGGCTCTGATTTTAGAGTCTCAGAGACAGTCTGATTAATTACAGACAGCAGCGGGGGGGCAGGTTTGCTGTTCAAGGTAATGAAGGAAGTGCTGCAGGGAGGAAAGATAACACACATTGGTGCTTTTCCTATGATATTTTCCCCACGACAGGATGTCACCAGTGTTTTATGTTCATTTAAGTTCTAGTGTTATTGTGTTTCCATCAAGAGAGATGACTTGTGGTAATCTCGACATCAATCAAGCCAGTTGCTTTATACTAAGGTGTTAAAGTTCACAGTTAGCCATTGTTATGTAAATGGTAAGATGAAAAGTATCCAGGGCCTTGCCTTGAATCCAAGTCAGAACAGGTCCACTGGAGCCATGGCACAGAGAGACACAGGTGCTGGCCCATGTAGATGAAAACTTTTGAGTAAAACAGGATCTGTGGACCTCTGAGCACAGCCTTGCCCTCTGCCACAGACCCTTGCTCTACCTCTTCCCCTCGCTCTCCCCCTCTTCCCCTTTGATCTTTCTCCTCTTCCCCCTTGCCCTTCCTCTTCCCCCTTACTCTCCTTCTTCCCCCTAGATCTCCCTCTTGTTCCTTGCTCTCCCTCTTCCCCTAGCTCTCCCTCTTCCCCCTTGCTCTCCCTCTTCCCAGTAGCTCTCCCTCTTCCCATAGTTATCCCTCTTCCCCCTTGCTCTCCCTCTTCCCAGTAGCTCTCCCTCTTCCCATAGTTATCCCTCTTCCCCCTTGCTCTCCCTCTTCCCAGTAGCGCTCCGTCTTCCCATAGCTCTCCCTCTTCCCCTTGCTCTTCCTCTTCCCATAGCTCTCCCTCTTCCCCCTTGCTCTCCCTCTTCCCCCTAGCTCTCCACCCTTGCTCTCCATCTTCCCCCTAGCTATCCACCCTTGCTCTCCCTCTTCCCCCTACCTCTCCCTCTTCCCCCTTTCTCTTCCTCTACCCCCTTGCTCTCCTTCTTGCCCCTAGCTCTCCCTCTTCCCCCTTGCTCTTCTTCTTCCCCTAGCTCTCTCTCTTCGCCATAACCCTTCCTCCTCCCCCTTGCTCCTCCTCCTCCCTTGCTCTCACTCTTCCCCTTAGCTCTCACTCTTCCCCCTTGCTCTCCTTCTTCCCCCTAGCTCTCCCTCGTCCCCATAACTCTCGCTCCTCCCCCTAGCTCTTCCCCTCTGCCCTCTTCACTCTAGATCTCTAGTTTCTAAGATTTCCTGGAACCACTGGAATGCTGACTCTCTCAGTCAGCCCGGATGACAAGGCTTTAAGACAAGGTCTTGGGTCGGGAGGGATCTGGACAGGTCTAATTTCACCAATATGAAGGCAATGTTTTTGGAGGAATGGTACGGCAAAATGCTGAACTGTCTATCTGCAATCCATCACTGTCCCTCGGTTCTCTCTACTCTCCACTGTCAGCAGAAGATTAAGGGTGAGGGGGTTTAACGATGGCTGCCTTGGCTGGGATAAAATGTGCTTCTAGAACCACGAGCACAATATTTTTTGAAGACTCTCTAGCAGTTGAATCTAATTCATTTCTCCTGTGATAAGCTGTGAGGGAATCCAGTCATGTTGGGTAATTGCTTCCCCACTGCAGATCCATCCAACCTTCTCCAACAGGCCCCTATTGTTTCCCTGGGCCTTGGATGTCGTGTCAGCTGCAGAGAGACAGCCAGGGCAGATTTTGACAACAGTTGGAGCCAAGACCATGAGATCTGTAGTACTAGTAACTTTAACTATGGAGAAGTTAACATAACGTATTACACCTTTAACTTGTCTCTATACTCCAGCATTTGGGATTTGAGATGAAATGTTTTATATGAGGTGAGACAGAATGTCACCTTTTATTTGAGGGTGTTTTCATACATATCTGTTTTACAGTTTAGAAATAAAAGCACTTCGTGTATCTAGTCCCCCTATTTGAAGGTGTCAAGTATTTGGACAAATTCACTTGAAGTGCATTACATTTTAGTATAAAAGCCAGGAGGAGAGTAGATTAAGTAATAATTTCAGTGATTATTTTATCACCTAACCTATATTTTTGCTATTTTCTGCAGTCTTGCGCTGCCAGATATTACACCATATTCTTGTCAAATCTAGAACGGCTTGGATAGAGGCTATATTTTCTGTGACTTGGATTGAAAAATAAATTACCGTTTATTCTAAGCTCTGCATTTTGTCATAAATTCATAATTGACCTGTTACTTTGCACATGATGACCGACTCACTGTTACTTCTTGTAATATGTCCAGGTACAGTATATTATTACTTTTATTGTGTCCAATATCATTAAAATGACTGTCTTTTCCCATCAGAGTCTTTCCTCAGTCTGGAATCCCTCAGCGGGGATCTCTCCACTAGCATTAGACACCAGATAGCCCGGTGCTTACAGTAATTGCTATAATTGATTATTTAGGGCTTGGCTGTGTACCTTTCAGAGATTTAATTAAAAGAATGTCACTTGTGGATTTGACAGTGCATGGACTTTACACAGTAAATGATCATAAATAGCGCACCACATTTTATATACATGACACCCAGGGCCAAATGAGCCCATCAGGTCCACTATATAGGAAACAGGATCTCAGCCCCATTGCCCTTTAAAAACAGTGTATCCAAATACATGTCGTAATGGGAAAATTGGACCTCATGCCCTACTAAAAGCACTGCTGCATAGAGGTTGTTATATGTTGAATATAGGTCCACAGACAATTAATAAATACACGTTATAATAGCTCAAGGACTTTTTCCCTGAACGAGGCTGTAAAATTAGCAATGGGAAAACTACAACTAATAAAACAGTAAGTATCAAATACAAATACATACAGTAAATGTCCCTTACAATACATTCTGTAACAGCTGATCCACTCTTAGTAAGTGTTTACACAGTTGTATCCAGACTCCTTGGGCAGCGTTTACACAGGTAGCCCAATTCAGATGTATTTTTCTACTAATTGATCTTTTGACCAATTACATCAGATCTTTTCACATCAGATCCTTTTCAGATTATTTTTCAAAAGACCAATTACTGAAAAGATGATCTGAATTGGGCTGCCTGTGTAAATGCAGCCATTGTACCTCCATGTACCAGATGATAATGTTTGGGGGCGAGATTTAATTCAATCTTCCATAGCAATGTTTGAGAAATTGCCTGCTGTGCATTCACGTCTGTAACTCTTTTTGCAAATTTAGCCGACAGCAGGTGTGGAAAAATGGTAAGTAAAAAGCTGTCTTCTCATCATCCACCAGATTGAACATGCAAATTGCCAGGCAATGCATCAATATATCCCTCTGTGTGTTCACATCATTGTCAAACAAAGACAATATAAAGATGAAAATGTACTACATCTTTATTGACTGTGAAAGGCAATCAAAGGGCCCAATATATTTAAATACATGCCTGCAAATGGAAAATCTCTTAGAGACATTGTTTGCATCCCAAATGGCACCATGTTCCCTATGTAGTGCACTACTTTTGACCAGGGCCCCAAATAGGGTGCTATTTGGGACAAAACCATACACATACCTGCAAATGGAGAGAGACATTATGGAGAGATACGCTACATACCTGCAAATATCTAAGAGACATTATTAAAACAGTATTTTGGGTTGGGGGAGGAATCATTTAAAAAGGATTATCCCAAAACAGGAAGATTTAGCTTCAGCTCTTCAAAGGCCTCTTCTAATTTGGTGTGTGATAGCGCTACACCTGTTCTACCTTGTTCAGCTATATTACTTGAACTGTATCATTTAGAAGATAAGAGGAAAAATGTGGCATTTATTGGTGATAGCTTTGAAAGTAGTTCTCCCAGGGTAAAGAGTCTCTATAAAATGACTTCAAAGCGTTTGCTGTCATAGGGTTGGATAGGGTGATATTGATATAGACAACTTTGTTGACTTTTACTGAGACTAATATCTTACTAATATCTATGTACAAAACTTCAATGTCACTGAGGAAAGTCAAGTTCATGATCATTTTAGTTGAGGTGAATACATCTGTAGGGTTGGTACTGTGTCTGGTAAATAAGAACATAATGTCAATGGTCTCTATGTTTAAGGCATGCAGTGTAGTGTGTTGTGAATTCCAAACGAGAAATCCAATATACTCTGTCATGTCATTCAAAGGAGAGAGAGAGAGAGAAAATATCCATGCAGTCGCCTATGGCTCCATATGCACCTAGCTTTGGGATACAGCATCCGAAGTTGGACACCACATTATGTCCATATAATTATCCATCCTGTAATAGCATTTTCTGTCGACCGTGTGTACATCCTTGTGTATAGACATGTTCATATGATCTTGCGTTCCTTTGTGTGTAGCACCTGTGTGTATTTGTATGTCTGCCTGAACATGTTTCTGTTGGAACAACATCTCCCCCTATCTATCTAATTCCATTGGAGGCTGGTCGCTGGTGTGAACTGTAATCTTGTCAGGGAGTGATTTCTCTGAACTGGTGAGTCAGATTGAGACATCAATCAGTATGAACAAGCAGACACAGCTTTGGTGCAATCACAGTGTGACAGCTTCAACACAGACAGACTACAAAAATGTAACCACTCCTGCTAGCCTTGCCTTGCGTTGTGGGTAGTGGATACCTTCAGGGACCCAGGGAATTGAGGCAATGGCTACGTCCCAACTGACACCCTACTCCCTATATAGTGTACTACCATAGGGCTCTGGGCAAAAGTAGTGCACTATTTAGGGAATAGGGTGCCGTTTGGAACGTAAGTTAGGGTGGCCGGCCCAGCCAGGAGCCGAATCCAAATCAAGGGAACGGAGAGAAGAGAGAAAACGATGGAGGAATAGAAGATGAGGGCATAGCCAGAGAGCCAAGGAAAGGAATGGAGAAATGAAAATACTAAAGTGAGAGTTGGTGGTGTCACGCCCTGATCTGTTTCACCTGTCTTTGTGCTTGTCTCCACCCCCCCTCCAGGTGTCGTCCATCTTCCCCATTATTCCCTGTGTACTTATACCTGTGTTTTTTGTTTGACTGTTGCCAGTTCATCTTGTTTTGTCAAGCTGACCAGCGTTTGTCCAGTCAGCTCCTGTCTTTTCCCAACCTCTTTTCCTCACCCTCCTGGTTTTTGATCCCGTTCTGCTGCGCCCATTGCCTGAAGTCAGCACAACCTGCCCCGGGACGTCTTCCTGGGGGCTCGGAAGGTGCCGCGGACCTCTCCGCCATTCCCGCAGAGTACCAGGACCTCCGGGAGGTGTTCAGCAAGGCCCGGGCCACATCGCTTCCGCCACACCGACCCCATGACTGCGGGATTGACCTTCTCCCTAACACCACGTCGCCCCGGAGACATCTGTACTCTTTGTGGTGAACGGAGACCAAGGTTATGGATACCTACATTGGGGACTCCCTAGCCGCCGGATTTATCCGTCCCTCTTCCTCTCCCACTGGCGCAGGCTTCTTCTTCGTGGAGAAAAAGGAACCCTGCACCCGTGCACAAAAAACCCTGCACCCGTGCATTGACTACCGGGGACACAACAACATTACGGTTAAGAACCGTTACCCGCTACCACTCATCTCCTCGGCCTTCAAGCCGCTCCAGGGGGCCACTGTGTTTACCAAGCTGTCTCTACGGAACGCCTACCACCAGATGCGGATACGAGAGGGGAACGAGTGGAAGACCGCCTTCAACATGGCCAGTGGCCACTACGAGTATCTGGTCATGCCCTTTGGCCTCACCATCTGCCTCTGCTGTGTTCCAGGCTCTGGTGAATGATGTTCTCCGCAACATGTTGAACCGGTTCATCTTCGTCTACATTGATGACATCCTCGTCTTCTCCCGCTCCCCTCAAGAACACGTGCTCCACGTCTGGCAGGTCCTTCAATGCCTTCTGGAATATCAGCTGTTTGTGAAGGCGGAGAAGTGCGAGTTCCATCGCTCCACCATCCCCTTTCTGGGTTACATCATCTCTGCTGGGAGTGTCCAGATGGATCCCGGAAAGGTGAGAGCAGTAATGGATTGGCCTCAGCCTACGTCCAGCATGCAGCTGCAACATTTCCTGGGGTTTGACAATTTATATTGCCGCTTTATCCGGGGTTATAGCAACCTGGCTTCCCCCCTGTCAGCACTCACCTCGCCCAAGGTTCCGTTCACATGGTCCCCAGCTGCTGACTGGGCGTTCCGGGACCTCAAACCAGGACTTAGAGATGACTCTTCGCTGCCTAGTCTCCGCCAACCCCACCACCTGGAGCCAGCAGCTTGTGTGGGTCGAATATGCCCGCACACCCTTCCCTGCTCTGCCACTGGCTTATCTCCCTCTGAGTTTTCCCTGGGGTATCAGCCCCCGCTCTTCTCTGAGCAGGAAGAGGTCGGCATACCTTCTGCCCAGATGTTTATCCGCTGCTGTCGTTGTACCTGGAGGAGAGCTCGGTCAGCCCTCCTCAAGACCACCTCCAGGTATCGACGACAAGCGGATCGCCATCGGACCCCGGCTCCCTGGTATCATCTGGGACAGAAGGTATGGCTCTCCACCCGGGATCTGCCCCTCCGGGTGGATTCTTGCAAACTGAACCCCCACCCAGTTTACCAGGTATGCTCCCAGGTAGGAAGCCAGGTGGTGCCCCTTTCACCTGTCTTTGTGCCTGTCTCGACAGGTGCCTGTCTTTGCCTCTGTTGCTGTTATAAACATTGTTATTTCGACACGGTCTGCATCTGGTTCTTACCTTATCCTGATAGGTGGACTCTTTTTTTATTTTCTCTTTTTTTCTGGAGAGATCAAAAACATATTTTTTTTCTGATCACGTTGATCATTTAAAGCAGTAGTCACCAACCAGTCGATCACGATCAACTGGTCGATCTTAAAGTCTTCCTAGTTGATCACCAAATATTTCTGTACAAAAGCCAACGATAAAGACTTGTGCTCCTTTTTTTGTGTTGCTTTTGGCTATAGATGAGCTTGATTCAAAAGCCCTGGGCACTGGGTAAACATAGTTTTCCCATTTTGAACCATTTCATTTGTCTGAAAGGACAAATGCCACCTACCCGGGTGACCTGGAGATCTGTAGCTAAATCAAGTGTGCCTACTGTGCTGGCCAATCGGATCACTGTGCCAACAGAGCTTCCACGACCTAGGCCACAGCAAAGTTTAATGCCAGTGGCAGGTTCTAATTTTCAGAGTAAATAACTCACAGACACTAGAGAAGCTTAACCAAGTTTAGTTCTTCTCAAAGGGTCGACATAGTTGTATTCAGACAAGACAATTCACACAATCACTGATATTTAACACGGAGTCTCCTCCCCATCTGTACAAACATCGTTCTTTACTGCTAGGCAGGACACTAGTGATACGGGCCATAAACTTCTATTTCTCCCTTAAGGTGACCTGACCTCAACCCCCCTCTATCACTAATCCATGGCTCTTTCCCCTCATCAATGCCTGCCACATGTAATCCTTTCCCTGCACTCAACACATTCCAAGCTTTGTTGCACACACTATATACCTTCCTCCTATAACCATTAACTTCTGGTGTAGACCCTCTAAACCTTAGCACTCCATCAGTGACATGAATAAGTATATTTTCATATTCTCAGAACCCAACACTAGCCTACATAAGATGTAATCGCTTTTAAAACCATAAACACAGAGAGACTGTCAAAGAATACTGCAAAGAGCTGCTGTTTTAATGAGTGAGTTTATTTTAAAGTTTTTATTCTGCACTGTCAACACTACTTTTATTCAACACTATTACAAATCATAAAATGCGCTTCTCCCTTTTTCCACTTGCGCTGCAGCAGCAATAAATGAGTAGCCAAGTGTATCGATAGCCCTACGTTTTATTACTATTAGAGTCATGTCTATTTTAATATCGAGGAATATTTCACTTTATCTGGTCATAGAGGCAGATGCAGTGCGACTCGAGTTTTGCCATCAGGTGGAAGAGAGGTGGAAAGGTGGAAAGGAAGGAGAGAGCAGGGACTGTGAGAGGTGGACCCTCTGCTTCTCTCTCCCTCCCTCTTCTGAGAATAATGCAGTGTTCAAAACAACTGGGAACTCCAAAGAAATTGTGTTGAACGGTCATCCAACTTGGAATTCCAAGTCGGAAACTCGGGCATATTTCTAGAGCGCCGACTTTCTGACCTGAAGATCACCGACTTCATGATTTGACAATAATAAATAAAAAAATTGGGGGAGTTCCCAGTTGTCTTGAAAGCATCATGGCCATCAGATGCAGGTACCATAAGTCCAGTAAAATAAAAAAGCTAATTATTGGCAAATAATTTCATTTTATGCTCAGCTGTGCCTTGCGAATGCTACACCAACTGATCTATTTTGTTATCAAAGCTCGAGCTTTGAAAAAGAATATGGTCTGCGAAGAACAATATTGAATGAGAAAGTGATATTTGAATGAGAAAGTGATCTTGACTCAGAAAAGTTGGTGACCACTGATTTAAAGGGTAGGGAATAGCTTATAGGTAGTAATTATGGTGACTGTGAATGTTGTGGCATTCGTTAGAATACTGAAATGTTTAAAGTGGCATTCAGCAGTTGAAACATTAACAAAGCAGCACCCTGTCACTAATTTGGTTAACAGTTGAGGGATCGGGCTGGAGAAATTTAACCACTCTCAAATTCATAGATAGACCTATGGGTGCAAGGACTGACCATCCTTAACATAAAAATATAGTTTTATCCATGTTTTAAGGCTATTACTTTGTTTGTAAACAAAATAATAAAACAAGCTTATATGTTGGGTTCTGATGGGGTACGACAATTTAACTATGCTCATGAGGGATTTATAAGTTATATTTTTCAAGAATCAATGGGGATATACAGTATACTGTGCATTCGAACAGTATTCAGACCCCTTGACTTTTTCCATATTTTATTACGTTACAGCCTTAATCTAAAATGGGTTAAATCGTTTTTTCCCCCCTTGTCAATCTACTCACAATACCCCATAATGACAAAGCAAAAACAGGTTTTTAGAAATTTTTGCAAATGTATTACAAATATCACATTTACATTCCGACCCTTTACTTAGTACTTTGTTGAAGCACATTTGGCAAATTACACCCTCGAGTCTTCTTGGGTTTGACGCTACAAGCTTGGCACACCTGTATTTGGGGAGTTTCTCCCATTCTTCTCTGCAAATCCTCTCAAGCTCTGTCACCTTGGATGGGGAGCGTCCCTGCACATCTATTTTCAGGTCTCTCCAGAGATGTTAGATCGGGTTCAAATCCGGGCTCTGGCTGGGCCACTCAAGGACATTCATAGACTTTTCCCGATGCCACTCCTGCGTTGTCTTGGCTGTGTGCTTAAGGTCATTGTCCTGTTGGAAGGTCAACCTTCGCCCCAGCTCGTCTGAGGTCCTGAGCGCTCTGGAGGTTTTCATCAAGGATCTCTCTGGTCTTTGCTCCATTCATCTTTTCCTCAATCCTGACTAGTCTCCCAGTCCCTGCCGCTGAAAAACATCCCCACAGCATGATGCTGCCACCACCATGCTTCACCGTAGGGTTGGTGCCAGGTTTCCTCCAGATGTGACGCTTGGCATTCAGACCAAAGTGTTCAATCTTGGTTTCATCAGACCAGAGAATCTTTAGGTGCCTTTTGGCAAACTCCAAGCGGGCTGCCTTTTACTGAGGAGTGGCTTCCGTCTAGCCACTCTACCATAAAGGCCTGATTGGTGGAGTGCTACAGAGATGGATGTCCTTTTGGAAGGTTCCCTCATCTCCACAAAGAAACTCTAGAGCTCTGTTAGAGTGACCACCGGGTTCTTGGTCACCTCCCTGACCTAGGGCCTTCTCCCCTGATTGCTCAGTTTGGCCGGGCGTCCAGTTCTAGGAGGAGTCTTGGTGGTTCCAAACTTATTCGATTTAAAAATGATGGCAGCCACTGTGTTCTTGGGGACCTTCAATGCTACAGGCCTTTTTTATAAATTAGCACACAAATAAACTTTTCGCTTTGTCATTATGGGGTATTGTGTGTAGATTGATGAGAATTTGTTTTATTTCATCAATTTTAGAATAAGGCTGTAACATAAAAAAATGTGGAAAAAGTCAAGGGGTGTGAATACTCTCCAAATGGACTGTATGTCATGATTTTAACAATCCAAAAATGGAAATAGCAATCGCAGAATGCCTCTTTTAAAGGAATTGCTGTATGTGTGTAAAGTCAATTTCTGTCAATAACGTCTGTCAGGGAGAAACTGAAACGGACAAGATAAAAAGTGGAATACAATGACAATTACAGTTCTACTGCTTGCGGAATTGAAAACGATTGGCATATCATCCTTCTTCCTGACGTTAATAGAAGATCATGGCTTTCAGTGTCCACACACACATCATTCAGACATTCTCTCATGTTATAGAGAAAGAATAAAAGTACATAGGAGTTGAGTATCATCGCCCATTCTGCCTAATAATCATCTCATAGAAACTATAGTCACCTGAGTATAACAGGTTAGTCTTATAGCGAATGTTGAATATTGAAGTGCAGAGTGAAGACCACCCCAGCAAACCTTCATAAAATACAGTTTGAACAATTTAACTCTTCATCGTCTTTGAAGAGGGAGAAGGATAATCAGCTTAAACACTTCAGTATGCTTGAAAGGACTGCCAACGTGAACCCTGTGACCCTCAAGGGTGCTTCGAGGCCTCTTGAGTGATGGATCTAAAGCTACTGAACTGTATCAAACATGTCATATGGTAGCGGTGGCACTGACACGTAGCCTTGAAGGAAAAAGGAAAAAAAATGCACGGATGGCTAGACTTGGCGCCCTATATGCCTTGGTCAAAAATAGTGTACTATATAGGCAATAGGGTGCCATTTGGGACGTACTGCTGTCTTATTATGCTTGGAAGTATTACTTCTCATTAGAGTGGGTATGGATCCCTGCGAGGCGACGTCGGGTCATGTTCATAAAATATTCTGCTTGCTCACACAACGAGCCTACTAATGAACAAGAAGATAATACACTTTTAAACCACCAGACTCCCTCCCCACCAACCTACGCAGTGCCCTGCTCTCCCCTACCCATGCCAGCCCCCCTGCCAGCCGTGGTTCAACCATCAACCCATCCACCACTTTGCGTGTGAGATTTGATTGTGTGTCCAGTTGACTGCTGTCTGACAGTCTGTTGCATGCCTAGCTTGAGCATTGCTCAAAGGGTTTTCAGGGTGCGGGAGTCCATGGTCAATGAAGCAAACTGAACAGGGGGCGGTGGTCTTTCTGGTGGTTCTGTGATGTGCACAGCTGTAAAATACATCTGCTAATTAGTCCGTGATGGTAGATCAGCTTGCCTGGCAGCTCAGCGGGTGGATGGAGCATCTCCGTAGGGCTGTCTTTATGTACTGATAATGGATGGGCCCTTGAACAGAGAGCTAGCCTCATTCCTATGTGGAACATAAGGATTCCACCAGAGCAGAGAGCTGCCAAACATAAATCAAATCAAATGTTATTGGTCACGTACACATGGTTAGCAGATGTTGATGCGAGTGTAGCGAAATGCTTGTGCATCTAGTCCCGACCATGCAGTAATATCTAACAAGTAATCTAACAATTTCACAATTTCACAAAAACAGAGATATATCGATATCTACATACAGTTGAAGTCGGAAGTTTACATACACTTAGGTTGGAGTCATTAAAACTAGTTTTTCAACCACTCCACAAATTTCTTGTTAACAAACTATAGTTTTGGCAAGTCGGTTAGGACATCTACTTTGTGCATGACAAGTCATTTTTCCAACAATTGTATACAGACTGTATCACAATTCCAGTGGGTCAGAAGTTTACATACACTTAGTTGACTGTGCATTTAAACAGCTTGGAAAATTCCAGAAAATTATGTCAGAAGCTTCTGATAGGCTAATTGACATAATTTGAGTCAATTGGAGGTGTACCTGTGGATGTATTTCAAGGCCTACCTTCAAACTTAGTGCCTCTTTGCTTGACTTCATGGGAAAATCAAAAGAAATCAGCCAAGACCTCAGAAAAATAATTAAGACCTCCACATGTCTGGTTGATCCTTGGGAGCATTTTCCAAACGCCTGAAGGTACCACGTTCATCTGTACAAACAATAGTACGCAAGTATAAACACCATGGGACCACACAGCCGTCATACCGCTCAGGAAGGAGACGCGTTCTGTCTCCTAGAGATGAACATACTTGGGTGCAAAAAGTTCAAATCAATCCCAGAACAACAGCAAAGGACTCTGTGAAGATGCTAGAGGAAACAGGTACAAAAGTATCTATATCCACAGTAAAACAAGTCCTATATCGACATAACCTGAAAGGCCGCTCAGCAAGGAAGAAGCCGCTGCCCCAAAACCGACATAAAAATGCCAAACTACAGTTTGGAACTGCACATGAGGACAAAGATCGTACTTTTTTGGAGAAATGTCCTCTATTTTGATGAAACAAAAATAGAACTGTTTGGCCATAATGACCATCGTTATGTTTGGAGGAAAAAGGGAAACGCTTGCAAGCCGAAGAACACCCTCCCAACCGTGAAGCACAGGGGTGGCAGCATCATGTTGTGGGGGTGCTTTTTACTAGGATTAAATCAAGAATCGTGAAAAACTGAGTTTAAATGTACTTGGCTAAGGTGTATGTAAACTTCCGACTTCAACTGTAAGTATTCAACAATTATGGGCTGTCTCTACCACCATGCCTTAAGTTATCTTTAGTTCTATTTCATCCTCATTCGTCTGTTGGGGGAACAGCATTAGTGTGTGAACCTCCTTTTGCATGAAGGTGCTTCATACTGAGGAAGGCTAATAGTGAGTCATTGTTATATAACTTGCCACATGCATATTTGGAAACAATTTACAAAACTTGAGTTGTCTTTGCTTATTTCCCACATTAATCCCCTCTCTCTCTCTCTCTCGGATGTTCAGTCCCTGTTTGAATTCCATTGTGATGTGTGCTATTGTCTTTTGACTGGACGTGTAACCAGCCTCAAACAACAGTCATGTTATTTTTCAGGTTTACTGCTGACAGCTTAGTGCCCTAGCCTGCAATCTGTGTCCCAAATGGCAACCTATTCCCTTTATAGTGCATTACTGTTTACCAGTGCTATAAAGGGACTATGGTGCCATATGGGAAGCATACAGTTAATTTATGTGCTCCTCAGCTCTGCGTCCCTATGACAGTGCTCCTACTGTGACCTCAAGAACAGATTAAGGAACTTTTAAGTTTTGTTTCTGTAGAAAAAGAGAGTATACAGTGGCAGAATATACAATACCACTCAAAAGTTTGGACACACCTACACATTCAAGGGATATTCTTTATTTGTAATATTTTCTACAATGGAATAACACATTGGGAATCATGTAGTTACCAAAAAAAGTGTTAAACAAATCAAAATAAATGTTATATTGAGATTTTTCCAAAATAGCCACCCTTTGCCTTGACAGCTATGCACACTATTGGCATTCTCTCAACCAGCTTCATGAGGTAGTCACCTGGAATGCATTTAAACTAACAGGTATGCCTAGTTAAAAGTTCAATTGTGTAATTTCTTTCTTTCTTAATGAGTTTGAGCCAATCAGAAGATAGCCCTATTGGGTAAAAGACCATGTCCATATTATGGCAAGAACAGCTCAAATAAGCAAAGAGAAACGACAGTCCATCATTCATTTCAGACATGAAGGTCAGTCAAGCAGGAAAATGTCAAGAACTTTGAATGTTTCTTCAAGTGCAGTCACAAAAACCATCAAGCCCTATGATGAAACTGGTTCTCATAAAGACTGCCAAGGGAAAGGAAGACCCAGAGTTACCTCTGCTGCAGAGTATAAGTTAATTTGAGTTAACTGCACCTCAGAGTAAATAAAGGTGAAATAAGAGTGTAGCCCAAATAAATGTTTCATAGAGTTCAAGTAGCAGACACATCTCAACATCAACTGTTCAGAGGAGACTGCATGAATCAGACCTTCATGGCCGAATTGCTGCAAAGAAACCACTACTAAAGGACACCAATAATAAGAAGAGACTTGCTTGGGCAAAAAAACACAAGCAATGGACATTAGACAGGTGGAAATCTGTCCTTTGGTCCGATGAGTCCAAATTTGAGATTTTTGGTTCCAACCGCTGTATCTGTATGAGACGCAGAGAAGGTGAACGGATGATCTCATGTGTGCTTCCCACCGTGAAGCATGGAAGAGGAGGTGTGATGGTGTGGGGTTGCTTTGCTGGTGACACTGTCAGTGATTTATTCAGAATTCAAGGCACATTTAACCAGCATGGCTACCACAGCATTTTGCAGCGATTCACCATCCCATCTGATTTGTGCTTAGTGGGACGATCATTTGTTTTTCAACAGAACTTTGACCAAATACATCTCCAGGCTGTGTAAGGGCTATTTGACCAATAAGGAGAGTGATGAAGTGCTGCATCAGATGACCGGGCCTCCACAATCACCCGACCTCAACCCAATTGAGATGGTTTGGGATGAGTTGGACCGCAGAGTGAAGGAAAAGCAGCCAACAAGTGCTCAGCATATGTGGGAACTCCTTCAAGTCTGTTGGAAAAGCATTCCAGGTGAAGCTGGTTGAGAGATTACCAAGAGTGTGCAAAGCTGTCATCATGGCAAAGGGTGGCTACTTTGAAAAATTTGTTTAACACTTTTTTGGTTACTACATGATTCCATATGTGTTATTTAATAGTTGTGATGTTTTCACTATTTTTCTACAATGTAGAAAATAGTACAAATAAAGAAAAACCCATGAATGAGTAGATGTGTCCAAACTTTTGACTTGTACTATATGACCACTGTGACTGACTCAAAAAAGAGGGAGAGAGACACAGAAGAGACAGACACAAAGACCTAGAGAACCCACCCAGGGCATTGGCTTTACTCTGAGTGACTCCGAATAGCAGTGGGCCATTAAAGTGGAACTGACAGCATTTTCGCAATATGACATGTTATTAAAATATGTTCATATACACCACCAGGAAGAACATTACGTTAGATATGGTCATTTTAAAATGTTCATACATTCATAGAATGTAGAATGGGAAAATGGCTGTGCATTTTGACAATTAATAGACACTGCAGTAAATAAAACGAATAAAAACATCTGTCTTGTCTTGGACAGAACTCTACACAGAAAGATGCACCGTAGCCAGTCAGCACTACAGTAGGCCTATATGCAAATCAGCCATTTGCCACACTGACCTGCCATCATTCACTTTTAACTGGATTGTTTACTACTAACAGCGGGACTAACAGAGGGACTTTAGATCACTAAAAATAATTTGCCAAAAGCCGCAAAATACACCTGAATATATTTTTGCAAATATGTAAATACCACGAGAGTTGTGTTACATTTGGGAACTTTACAGTCCTATTGTTCAAACAACCATGAACATATAGGCTCTCTCCCTCAGTTGCTTATGCACATCAACAAAAACAAGATTGACAACTAATGCTAGCCAGAGTGAGATGAGCTAAAATCTAACAAGGGAACAGTAGTTAAAATTGCACTGATAAACGATGGGTAAATAGTAAATAGACTGCTCACCGTTCTGCAGCTTGCCTGCCAATACATGCTTGTCCCAACCCACGTTTTGACAAATGAATGGGAACTTACCTGCCTGCCCTCCCATTTGATCATTGCCAAATACATTTGATTGACAACCAAGAGATACAGTGGGGCAAAAAAGTATTTAGTCAGCCACCAATTGTGCAAGTTCTCCCACTTAAAAATATGAGAGAGGCCTGTAATTTTCATCATAGGTATACTTCAACTATGACAGACAAAATGAGAAAAGAAAATCCAGAAAATCACATTGTAGGATTTTTAATGAATTTATATACAAATTATGGTTGAAAATAAGTATTTGGTCACCTACAAACAAGCAAGATTTCTGGCTCACAGACCTGTAACTTCTTCTTTAAGAGGCTCCTCTGTCCTCCACTCGTTACCTGTATTAATGGCAACTGTTTGAACTTGTTATCAGTATAAAAGACACCTGTCCACAACCTCAAACAGTCACACTCCAAACTCCACTATGGCCAAGACCAAAGAGCTGTCAAAGGACACCAGAAACAAAATTGTAGACCTGCACCAGGCTGGGAAGACTGAATCTGCAATAGGTAAGCAGCTTGGTTTGAAGAAATCAACCGTGGGAGCAATTATTAGGAAATGGAAGACATACAAGACCACTGATAATCTCCCTCGATCTGGGGCTCCACGCAAGATCTCACCCCGTGGGGTCAAAATGATCACAAGAACGGTGAGCAAAAATCCCAGAACCACACGGGGGGACCTAGTGAATGACCTGCAGAGAGCTGGGACCAAAGTAACAAAGCCTACCATCAGTAACACACTACGCCGCCAGGGACTCAAATCCTGCAGTGCCAGACGTGTCCCCCTGCTTAAGCCCGTACATGTCCAGGCCCGTCTGAAGTTTGCTAGAGAGCATTTGGAGGATCCAGAAGAAGATTGGGAGAATGACATATGGTCAGATGAAACCAAAATATAACTTTTTGGTAAAAACTCAACTCGTCGTGTTTGGAGGACAAAGAATGCTGAGTTGCATCCAAAGAACACTATACCTACTGTGAAGCATGGGGGTGGAAACATCATGCTTTGGGGCTGTTTTTCTGCAAAGGGACCAGGACGACTGATCCGTGTAAAGGAAAGAATGAATGGGGCCATGTATTGTGAGATTTTGAGTGACAACCTCCTTCAATCAGCAAGGGCATTTGAAGATGAAAGGTGGCTGGGTCTTTCAGCATGACAATGATCCCAAACACACCGCCCTGGCAACGAAGGAGTGGCTTCGTAAGAAGCATTTCAAGGTCCCGGAGTGGCCTAGCCAGTCTCCAGATCTCAACCCCATAGAAAATCTTTGGAGGGAGTTGAAAGTCCGTGTTGCCCAGCAACAGCCCCAAAACATCACTGCTCTAGAGGAGATCTGCATGGAGGAATTGGCCAAAATACCAGAAACAGTGTGTAAAAACCTTGTGAAGACTTACAGAAAACGTTTGACCTCTGTCATTGCCAACAAAGGGTATATAAAAAAGTATTGAGATAAACTTTTGTTATTGACCAAATACTTATTTTCCACCATAATTTGCAAATAAATTCATAAAAAATCCTACAATGTGATTTTCTGGATTTATTTTTCTCATTTTGTCTGTCATAGTTGAAGTGTACCTATGATGAAAATTACAGGCCTCTCTCATCTTTTTAAGT
>NC_074678.1:17748840-17765573 GCF_029448725.1 Salvelinus fontinalis | reverse complement strand
TACATTACTCTGCTTGAGTGTTTCTAGGCTTGGGCGGTATATCGTATATACCGTATACCAGGGTATTTGGAAATAACCATGGGATGGTTTTCAATACCGTCAATACCGTGGAAACTATTTATTTTAAGTTTTAAGTTGTTCGATACGGTATACATAAATACCTGCAGTCAACAAATCTTCTCCGAGCAGAGCAGGCAGGTCTGTTGCCCTAGCGACCCCAGACTCCACACAGACACAGCATGAACACATGCTGCTCCAGAGCCTGTACTGTTCTTCTTTCAAACAACCATGTGTCAAAACTTTGTTCATTTTCACAATAATTCTCGTTCACATCCACTTGTAAATTTCCAAACCAAAAATGATATTCGGTAGCTACTACTATCAGGTATCAAGGTAAGACCCCACAGTGTTTATTACAGCAACAGGGGCAAAGGAACAAGATGGCAGGCAGGGTCGGGGTCAGGGGCAGGCAGAGTGGTCAGGCGGGTGGGTACAGGTTCTGTATTTATATTTGAAGAATCTCAAATATAAAATTAATTTTGGTTTGTTTAACACTTTTTTGGTTACTACAGTGCCTTGCAAAAGTATTCATACCCTCGCTATTTTTCCTATTGTGTTGCTTTACAACCTCTAATTTAAACTGATTTTTATTTGGATTTCATGTAATAGACATACACAAAATAGTGAAATAAAAAATAAAATAAAAAGATCTGGTGCAAACAATTACCTTCAGAAGTCACATAATTAATTAAATAAAGTCCACCTGTGTGCAATCTAAGTGTCACATGATCTGTCACATGATCTCAGTATATATACACCTGTTCTGAAAGGCCCCAGAGTCTGCAACACCCCTAAGCAAGGGGCACCAGCAAGCAAGCGGCACCATGAAGATCAAGGAGCTCTCCAAACAGGCCAAAGTTGTGGAGAAGGACAGATCAGGGTTGGGTTATAAAAAAATATCAGAAACGTTGAACATCCCACAGAGCACCATTAAGTCCATTATAAAAAAATGGAAAGATTACAGCACCACAACAAACCTGCGAAGATAGGGCCGCCCACCAAAACTCACAGACCAGGCAAAGGGGCAGTAATCAGAGAGGCAACAAAGAAGGAGCTGCAAAGCTTCCACAGCGGAGATTGGAGTATCTGTCCACAGGACCACTTTAAGCCATACACTCCACAGAGCTGGGCCTTACGGAAGAGTGGCCAGAAAAAGCCATTGCTTAAAGAAAAAAATAAGTGAACACGTTTGGTGTTTGCCAAAAGGCATGTGGGAGACTCCCCAAACATATGGAAGAAGGTACTCTGGTTAGATGAGACTAAAATTGAGCTTTTTGGCCATCAAGGAAAACGCAATGTCTGGCACAAACCCAACACCTCTCATCACAGCGAGAACATGGTGGTGGCAGCATCATGCTGTGCTGATGTTTTTCATCGGCAGGGACTGGGAAACTGATCAGAATTGAAGGAATGATGGATGACACTAAATACAGGGAAATTCTTGAGGGAAACCTGTTTCAGTCTTCCAGAGATTTGAGACTGGGGCGGAGGTTCACCTTCTTCCAGAGATTTGAGACTGGGGCGGAGGTTCACCTTCTTCCAGAGATTTGAGACTGGGGCGGAGGTTCACCTTCCAGCGGGACAATGACCCTGAGCATACTGCTAAAGCAAGAATCGAGTGGTTTAAGGGGAATCATTTAAATGTCTTGGAATGGCCTAGTCAAATCCCAGACCTCAATCCAATTGAGAATCTGTGGTATGACTTAAAGATTGCTGTAGGTACCCATCCATCCTTGAATGAGTAGGTGTGTCCAGTCTTTTGACTGGCACTCTATGTATAGACACAGATAGGGATGTTCAGAGTTCCAGTTAGCACTTTAGCTAACCTTCCTTTAGATCAAACCATCCGGGGCATTGATCAACCCATGCATTCAAAATAACATGATAATCCCAAAATGCAGTGAATGATTTTCATCTCTCTCATAGCTCTCAGAGAGTACATTCATTGATCTCCTCATCCATGCACCTCAGCCTGAGGTATTGTTCCCAGAGAAGGCAGAGGAGAATAACAGATCCAGCAGCATCTTGGGTTTGTAATTTATGAATTGTGTTTAATTTGGGCTGAGATGCATTCATCTCATTGTCAAAGGAGACCAGAGAGCTGAGCTGAGAGCATCTCTGCAGGGCAGCTGGGAATCTTAGCCAGCCCTGTGGAGGGAGGAAATGGAGGAAGATAGCCAATGGAGAGAAGAGGAGAGAGGGAAGGAAGAGAGGGAAGGAGAAGAGAGAGCGTTGGGAGAGAGGAGACAAGACGAGTGAGGGTTGGAAGAGAATAGAGGAGGCAGTTGCAGTCCCTCATCACACCCTGCATCGGAAGCTGCCTTCACCTGTATGGGGTGAGGAGATGATTTACTAACGTCTGGAGTCTTCCACTGTCAAAGGAGAGGAGAGGATAGAGGGATGGGAGAGGAGAAGAGCACACTGTGGCCCCCCACTGGACCACTGATGAATATGGTTGGTGCCTGGGAGCAAAAGAGACAGAGAGGGGTAGAGAGAGAGAGGTGGAATAAAGAGGTGTAGAGAGAGAGTGAGAGAAAGAGTGGGAAGTAGAGAGAGGTGGAGAGAGAAATAAGACGAGATGGAAAGAGTGAGATGGAGATGGACGGAAAGAGAGGTGGAGAGAGAGAAAAATAGTGGGAGAGAGGTGGAGAGAGAGATGGAGAGAGCCTCTTCTGTTCATTGTGGAAAGAATCCTATCCTCAGTCTCATGGGAGTCCCACCATGACCCCCAACACTATTACACCCATGCAGGATCCCATATACACTGAATCTCAATGTAATACGAGAGAGAATAGTGCTGAAATGGTGTACTGGACACAAACAAATAGTATAGACTGTATAGCTACCATCTTCAGCTTGCTTTTAGGGCAACCTTCCAGTTTTAGATTGTTCAAAATGAATCTTAATTTCAAACGAGAGAATAGCCCTGAAACAGTATACTGGATTTACATATTGTAGACTGTAGACTAAAAAGATATTCTTAGTCTTGATGTATATTGCCAGTGGTGTAAATGATGACCTGCTGCCTTGTAGAGTGTTCTAATGGCCTGTACAGTATTGAAATCAGTGGCTGCTGTGGTCGGCTACCGTAGGCTGGGTTACCCTGGCAACTGCCTGTCAATCAGAGCAGCATGATGCCAGGGTCTGTCTAGGGCTGTTATCGTGACTGTATTCACAAGTCATGACCGCATTCAAATTCCACGTGACCGTTTAGTCATGGTAACTAGGCATCTCCAAAACTGCGCTCTGATGCCGCTGATGGTAATTAGTAGCCTACCCAACTTGATAACAGCCTAATGGCCTGGTACTCAGGGTTCCACTGTCCCTCCATCAGGTCCTAATGGCCTGGTACTCAGGGCTCTCCTGTCCCTCCATCGGGTCCTAATGGCCTGGTACTCAGGGCTCTACTGTCCCTCCATCAGGTCCTAATGGCCTGGTACTCAGGGCTCTACTGTCCCGCCATCAGATCGATCGCTAATATCCTAGTACTCAGGGCTCTATTGTCCCTCCACCAGGTCCTAATGGCCTGGTACTCAGGGCTCTATTGTCCCTCCACCAGGTCCTGATGGCCTGGTACTCAGGGCTCTACTGTCCCTCCATCAGGTCCTAATGGCCTGGTACTCAGGGCTCTCCTGTCCCTCCATCGGGTCCTAATGACCTGGTATTCAGGGCTCTACTGTCCCTCCATCAGGTCCTAATGGCCTGGTACTCAGGGCTCTACTGTCCCGCCATCAGATCGCTAATGGTCTGGTACTCAGGACTCTATTGTCCCTCCATCAGGTCGCTAATGGCCTGGTACTCGGGGCTCTATTGACCATTCATCAGGTCCTAATGGTCTGGTACTCAGGGCTCCATTTTCCCTCCATCAGGTCGCTAATGGCCTGGTACTCAGGGCTCTATTGTTCCTCCATCAGGTCCTAAGGGCCTGGAACTCAGGGATCTACTGAGGGCTCTACTGTCCCTCCATCAGATTTCTATAGGCTAAGCCTACTACATTTATTTCTCAACATTCCTCATATTAAGCACGTTGCTTCACTTTAAAAATGAACCGCGAGAAAGGGTCTGCCATTCTCTATTTAAGTGCATACAGATTACATATATTTTTTCTCCAGCCCCTGTTCCGACAGGTGCATGATAATGGACTATTCTAAATCAAAACTAATTTCCCACATATTATGTAGTATATGTAAAGACAAGATTAAATTGAGAATAGTCTGATGGGTGACAATGTCACTTGAGAATGATGTATTATCATTTGTGAATGATGCCCAGCGTGTGCAGTCTAAGGCAAGAAACAGCGCAAGCCTTTTTTTCATATAATAGTCGCACTTATCATGTAGCTTAGACCAAGGCCCATATTTGTTTTGAAAATCTTTGTATCACAACTAAAGTGGCCAAATAACTTCAAACGTAGCCTATAGGCCTAGGACCCCTGGAACATGGTTGGAGAGCACATAGCCTACAGAGCCTAGTGAAACATGACCCCTGGAACATGGTTGGAGAGCACATAGCCCACAGAGCCTAGTGCAACATGACTCCTGGAACATGGTTGGAGTGCACATAGCCCACAGAGCCTAGTGAAACATGACTCCTGGAACATGGTTGGAGAGCACATAGCATACAGAGCCTTGTGAAACATGACCCCTGGAACATGGTTGGAGAGCACATAGCATACAGAGCCTAGTGAAACATGACTCCTGGAACATGGTTGGATAGCACATAGCTTACAGATCCTAGTGAAACATGACTCCTGGAACATGGTTGGAGAGCACATAGCCCACAGAGCCTAGTGCAACATGACTCCTGGAACATGGTTGGAGAGCACATAGCTTACAGAGCCTAGTGAAACATGACCCCTGGAACATGGTTGGAGAGCACATAGCCTACAGAGCCTAGTGAAACATGACTCCTGGAACATGGTTGGAGAGCACATAGCTTACAGAGCCTAGTGAAACATGACTCCTGGAACATGGTTGGATAGCACATAGCTTACAGATCATAGTGAAACATGACTCCTGGAACATGGTTGGAGAGCGCATAGCCTACAGAGCCTAGTGAAACATGACTCCTGGAACATGGTTGGAGAGCACATAGCCTACAGAGCCTAGTGAAACATGTTCAGTCATTGCGCAGTCACGTGTGAAAACAGTTTCGACTGGCCACTATTTTAAAGAGGATCCCAGCTTTCTCGTGCTGCTATATTTATTGTTAAATTCTTCAAATGAAGCACATTACTCCACTTTACAACCAGTGCAGCCTACCTGGCATGCATAGGCGCCACATGAGTTTCATGTTTGGGGAAGTTAATTTCACCATAAAATCCACTTAATAATAAAGCATTCCATGCATCATTGCATTTGCAGATTTACAGTACGTAAGACAGCCTACTATTCGTAATGTGATGAGTAGTTTAGATAATTCAATCCCTGTTTGCAAAAAGACTGTTCAATGCAGGCCTAGGCTAGAGGCTGTATCACAGGAAAATATTGGCCATTTATAAACACATTTCATGGCTGAGCGTGTATAGTATTGTATCAGGTACTTTTAAGCCTTTTTAAAACACATTTCATGGCTGAGCGCGTATAGTATTGTATCAGGTACTTGTAAGCCTTTTATAAACACATTTCATGGCTGAGCGCGTATAGTATTGTATCAGGTACTTTTCAGCCTTTTATAAACACATTTCATGGCTGAGCGTGTATAGTATTGTATCAGGCACTTTTCAGCCTTTTATAAACACATTTCATGGCTGAGCGTGTATAGTATTGTATCAGGTACTTTTCAGCCTTTTATAAACACATTTCATGGCTGAGCGCGTATAGTATTGTATCAGGTACTTTTCAGCCTTTTATAAACATATTTCATGGCTGAGCGTGTATAGTATTGTATCAGGTACTTTTCAGCCTTTTATAAACACATTTCATGGCTGAGCGCGTATAGTATTTTATCAGGTACTTTTCAGCCTTTTATAAACACATTTCATGGTTGAGCGTGTATAGTATTGTATCAGGTACTTTTCAGCCTTTTATAAACACAGTTCATGAAATTCTACTACACTTTATATGACTGGACACATTAGCAGAATCTTTTTTAATACGACAAATTACAGGGTAGCCTACTCTGCCAACACTGACAAACAGATCAATTAAAACTAAGTTGTAAATATAATAGGCCTACGAGAAGGGGAGACAAACAGAATGTGACGTCACAAGAAGGGGAGACAAACAGAATATGACGTCACGAGAAGGGGAGACAAACAGAATATGACATCACGAGAAGGGGAGACAAATATAATATGACGTCACGAGAAGGGGAGACAAACAGAATATGACGTCACGAGAAGGGGAGACAAATATAATATGACGTCACGAGAAGGGGAGACAAATAGAATATGACGTCACGAGAAGGGGAGACAAATAGAATATGACGTCACGAGAAGGGGAGACAAACAGAATGTGACGTCACGAGAAGGGGAGACAAATATAATATGACGTCACGAGAAGGGGAGACAAATAGAATATGACGTCAGGAGAAGGGGAGACAAACAGAATGTGACGTCACGAGAAGGGGAGACAAACAGAATATGACGTCATGAGAAGGGGAGACAAACAGAATATGACGTCACGAGAAGGGGAGACAAATATAATATGACGTCACGAGAAGAGGAGACAAATAGAATATGACGTCACGAGAAGGGGAGACAAATAGAATATGACGTCACGAGAAGGGGAGACAAACAGAATGTGACGTCACGAGAAGGGGAGACAAACAGAATGTGACGTCACGAGAAGGGGAGACAAACAGAATATGACGTCACGAGAAGGGGAGACAAATAGAATATGACGTCACGAGAAGGGGAGACAAACAGAATATGACGTCACGAGAAGGGGAGACAAATAGAATATGACGTCACGAGAAGGGGAGACAAACAGAATATGACGTCACGAGAAGGGGAGACAAATAGAATATGCGTCACGAGAAGGGGAGACAAATATAATATGACGTCACGAGAAGGGGAGACAAATAGAATATGACGTCCTAAACTGGAAGAGGAAATTATTGTCCTAAAACAAAAGATTTTAAGTAGAACTGACCCAACAATGATAAAGAGTGAATATGTTGATAGTTGATCATTTTGATAACTAAAAGACAGATTGGTATTTTTATTGTCTTCTCTTTACAGCAATAACTATTTGTTTTCCAAACAATGTTTTGTCGTGATTATTTTGAAATATTGCGATATGCCTGGCCTTTCTACTTTTCACAGACAGGCGCAACAATAAACTGCCAAAATTGCGTGCGCTGTCTTTCCTTCTGACTGAAGGCAATGTGATTTAAAACAATCCACAACTTTTTTAAGAGTAGGCAAAGCTAATGATCCTCTGTGGCCAAATCACGCTTTACTAGCCTATTTTGAATGATAGGCTATATTATTTTGGCAATTTAATTCAATTTACTTGAGGGAAGCTTCCCCTAGCCTTATGAACTGTACTTGCATATTAAAAATGTAACTGCACGTAACCAACCTTTTGCTATTCGAGTGCAGGCTACGGATGACATGTTTTTTTGTTGTGGGCCATTCTAAATAAAAAATTATTCCACACATATATTAGTAGGCTGGCTATATGTAAAGAACAGATTCAATTAAGAATAGTCTGATGGGTGAGAATATTATCAAGCGCTTGCCAAATTGTGAATGAGAGACTGATGAAGTGTTTGCAGCCTGCAGAATAAATAGAGTAGAGCTCATGCCTTTCATGCAACTTGTTTCAAATCATCATTAGTTGCATCATGCAGCCTTAGAATGTATAAAACAAATCTAAACATATAGCCTAACGTTTGTATCACAACAAAAGTTGCATAAATAACCAAATGAAGCATATAGTAGCACCTGTTTCTTTGTTAACCGCTCAACACAGAATAGCCACATGTGCACACTCCCTCAAATCGTTTGGGGTAAATATCCTATAAATATTCAGCTATGTTCAGTTGTAGGCCTATTTTTCAAACTATAAAATAATATAAAATAATTCCACAGAATTCTAATAAAATCTTGTCTGCTCAATGAACTAGTGTAGCCCACAACCATATGGTATAAGAATATGTCACGTTCCTGACCTGTTTTCTGTTGTTTTGTATGTGTTTAGTTCACAGGTGTCAAACTCATTCCACGGAGGGCCGAGTGTCTGCGGGTTTTCGCTCCTCCCTTGTACTTGATTGATGAATTAACATCACTAATTAGTTAGGAACTCCCCACACCTGGTTGTCTAGGGCTTTATTGAAAGGAAAAACCAAAAACCTGCAGACACTATGCCCTCCGTGGAATGAGTTTGACACCCCTGGTTTAGTTGGTCAGGACGTGAGCTGGGTGGGAATTCTATGTTGTGTGTCTAGTTTGTCTGTTTCTATGGCAGCCTAGTGTGGGTTCTCAATCAGAGGCAGATGGTAATCGTTGTCTCTGATTGAGAATCATATATAGGAGGCTTGTTTTGTGTTGGGATTTTGTGGGTGTTTGTTTCCTGTCTCTGTGATTGTCTGCACCAGATAGGTCTGTGTCGGTTTTTGCACATTTGTTATTTTGTATTGTTGTTTGTAGTGTTTTACTTGTTCTTTATTAAACATGTTTAACACTAGCCGCGCTGCACTTTGGTCCTCTCCTTCACCCCTGGAAGAAAACCGTTACAGAATAACTCAGAATATGCTATTCTGTTCTTCTGAAATAGGCTACGTTTTCTTCATATCATGTTTCTTTAGACTTGTCTAAAAAATATAATGTATGTATTGTGATGGTGTAGCCTATATTACATTTATTTATTAGACTTTTTTAAATGTAGATGTTCCGAAGGTCTGCATCAGTGGCTTGTAGGCTATGGGTGGAAACCAGGAGATGCTAAATGTGTTTATGTTAATTAACGGTCAATTACCATGAGACCGGAAGTTATTTGCATGACAATCACTGGCTGACAAAATGTTATGACTGCCACAGCCCTATGTCCGTCCAGCCCTAATCACCACATACAGGACTGCCTGTGAGCCTGGTGCAATTTACAGCACAGAAAAACACACAGGCAGGCAGGGTAGGCATGCAGCCAATCCAAAACCTCACGTATGTTTTTACCAAAGCTGAGGGCTGGGGCTTGAGGCTTCCCATAGCGCCTGTGTGCTCAACAGCCATCTGTTTCAATGAGCATCACGTGGAACTGAACACACCAGCTAGCTACCGACCTGGTACAGGGTACAACTAAGCCCTAACATGAACAGCTTTCAAGAAGAGTGTTTAATGTGGAAGAAGAGGAGCAGGCATGTTGGTCAGGTTGAGCATGTTGGTCATGTTGGTCATGTTGGGCATGTTGGGCATGTTGAGCATGTTGGTCATGTTGAGAATGTTTAGCATGTTGGTCATGTTGGTCATGTTGGTCATGTTGGTCATGTTGAGCATGTTGGTCATGTTGGGCATGTTGGGCATGTTGGTCATGTTGGTCATGTTGGTCATGTTGGCCATGTTGGTCATGTTGGTCATGTTGAGCATGTTGGTCATGTTGGTCATGTTGGCCATGTTGGTCATGTTGGTCATGTTGGGCATGTTGGTCATGTTGAGCATGTTGGTCATGTTGGTCATGTTGGCCATGTTGGTCATGTTGTTCATGTTGAGCATGTTGGTCATGTTGGGCATGTTGGTCATGTTGGTCATGTTGGCCATGTTGGTCATGTTGAGCATGTTGGTCATGTTGGTCATGTTGGCCATGTTGGTCATGTTGTTCATGTTGAGCATGTTGGTCATGTTGGGCATGTTGGTCATGTTGGTCATGTTGGTCATGTTGGTCATGTTGGGCATGTTGGGCATGTTGGTCATGTTGGTCATGTTGGTCATGTTGGTCATGTTGAGCATGTTGAGCATGTTGGGCATGTTGGTCATGTTGAGCATGTTGGGCATGTTGGTCATGTTGAGCATGTTGGGCATGTTGAGCATGTTGGGCATGTTGGTCATGTTGAGCATGTTGGTCATGTTGAGCATGTTGGTCATGTTGAGCATGTTGGTCATGTTGAGCATGTTGGTCATGTTGAGCATGTTGGTCATGTTGAGCATGTTGAGCATGTTGGGCATGTTGGGCATGTTGGTCATGTTGAGCATGTTGGGCATGTTGAGCATGTTGGGCATGTTGGGCATGTTGGTCATGTTGGGCATGTTGGTCATGTTGGTCATGTTGGTCATGTTGAGCATGTTGAGCATGTTGGGCATGTTGGTCATGTTGGGCATGTTGGTCATGTTGAGCATGTTGGTCATGTTGAGCATGTTGGTCATGTTGAGCATGTTGGGCATGTTGAGCATGTTGGTCATGTTGAGCATGTTGGGCATGTTGGGCATGTTGGGCATGTTGGTCATGTTGAGCATGTTGAGCATGTTGGTCATGTTGGGCATGTTGGGCATGTTGGTCATGTTGAGCATGTTGGTCATGTTGGTCATGTTGGGCATGTTGGGCATGTTGGGCATGTTTAGCATGTTGGGCATGTTGGTCATGTTGGTCATGTTGAGCATGTTGGTCATGTTGGTCATGTTGGTCATGTTGGTCATGTTGGTCATGTTTAGCATGTTGGGCATGTTGGGCATGTTGAGCATGTTGGTCATGTTGGTCATGTTGGTCATGTTGAGCATGTTGGGCATGTTGGTCATGTTGGGCATGTTGAGCATGTTGGTCATGTTGGTCATGTTGGTCATGTTGAGCATGTTGGTCATGTTGAGCATGTTGGTCATGTTGAGCATGTTGGTCATGTTGGTCATGTTGGTCATGTTGGTCATGTTGGGCATGTTGAGCATGTTGGTCATGTTGGTCATGTTGGGCATGTTGGGCATGTTGGTCATGTTGGGCATGTTGGTCATGTTGGGAATGTTGGGCATGTTGAGCATGTTGGTCATGTTGAGCATGTTGAGCATGTTGGTCATGTTGGGCATGTTGGTCATGTTGAGCATGTTGGGCATGTTGAGCATGTTGAGCATGTTGGTCATGTTGGTCATGTTGGTCATGTTGGTCATGTTGGTCATGTTGGTCATGTTGGTCATGTTTAGCATGTTGAGCATGTTGGTCATGTTTAGCATGTTGGTCATGTTGAGCATGTTGGTCATGTTGGTCATGTTGGGCATGTTGGTCATGTTGGTCATGTTGGTCATGTTGGTCATGTTGGTCATGTTGAGCATGTTGAGCATGTTGGGCATGTTGGTCATGTTGGTCATGTTGGGCATGTTGAGCATGTTGGTCATGTTGGTCATGTTGGTCATGTTGGTCATGTTGGTCATGTTGGGCATGTTGGGCATGTTGGGCATGTTGGTCATGTTGGTCATGTTGAGCATGTTGGTCATGTTGGTCATGTTGAGCATGTTGGTCATGTTGGGCATGTTGGTCATGTTGAGCATGTTGGTCATGTTGGTCATGTTGGTCATGTTGAGCATGTTGGTCATGTTGGTCATGTTGAGCATGTTGGGCATGTTGGGCATGTTGGGCATGTTGGTCATGTTGGTCATGTTGGTCATGTTGAGCATGTTGGTCATGTTGAGCATGTTGGTCATGTTGGGCATGTTGGTCATGTTGAGCATGTTGGTCATGTTGGTCATGTTGAGCATGTTGGTCATGTTGGGCATGTTGGTCATGTTGGTCATGTTGAGCATGTTGTTCATGTTGAGCATGTTGGGCATGTTGGTCATGTTGGTCATGTTGGGCATGTTGAGCATGTTGGGCATGTTGAGCATGTTGGTCATGTTGGGCATGTTGGGCATGTTGGGCATGTTGGGCATGTTGGGCATGTTGGGCATGTTGGGCATGTTGAGCATGTTGCTCATGTTGCTCATGTTACTCATGTCGGGCATGTTGGGCATGTTGGGCATGTTGGTGGAGGGATGGAAGGAACCAGACCAGCTCGCTCCTCAGCTCTGAAATGTATTCAGCAGAACCAGAATTTATTTTTGTTTTCTTTCTAAGAAGGTTTTAGCTGGAATCATTCTCCTGTGAGAGTCTTAGGCTATGCCACTGACTGAAATATCTGTAGCTGTGCTCTCCTCCCCATTCCGTCTCCTCGTTCTCTCTGAAGCCGGCCTATGCTGCTGCTTACAGAAGGGATATTTTTGGAATCTTTTCACGACTGATTCTTGCAAAAAGAGTAGACAAGGCTTTGGGCTTTGCTCCTTAATCTGTAATGACAATTGCAGTCGATACAATTCTGTCCTGTTAATTGATGCTATTGACAAAATCCAAGGAAAACAATGTGCATAGTATTTCATCTTATCTTCCAACCCTGGCCAAACAGAATGTCTTTGATTGTTCTGAATGACCCTTCAGTAGGCCTTTTTAAACCAGACCAATACGTTTTCCCAATGCAATAGGTTTTTAATGAAGCTATAGACCTACACCTCCAATCCAAGCACTGTGAGTTCAGGTTTATTTCACTCTAACTGTGGTGTTCCATGTTCCAGGTGGCTGCCCTTGACAATATCCTTTTGATGTCAGACGAGACTCCTGTAAATGTACGTAGGATGTGTCCCAAATGACACCCTATTCCCTATACAGAACGACCCTCTTATTATGACTATATAGGGGATAAGGTGCCATTTGGGACACACCCTTAGAGTAGATTGTTGGTCATGTGCAGGGATGGATATAGGACAGGCTATAGGAGGGAGACTCGTGTTGTATTGGGGGTGTGATGTATAAGTCCCTTTAGGCCTAGAGCAGGAACCTGTCAACCTCTACATAACGGCCCTCTTATTATGAACTGAAAAATCACTGTGATCTGGTCCCTGTGTTAGACAATAGACACACCTCATGGTCTTGTTCTGAGTGGTGTTTAAGGTTCCTATGTTGTTTGTCTGTGTGGTGGTTCTAAAATCAATGGTATTTTCTTCAAACTCAAGGTTTCCATAATGTACCTGAATATCAAGGTCCTTCTTCTCTAAAAACAACAGACATGATACCAAATGCTCCTTTTGTGCCGTCTTGTGATTCAAGAGAAGCTTGAACGTCGGTATAGGGATCGAAGCACTAATGTGGCTGTCTTTTTTTAACAAAGAGATTGTAGTGTGTAAAATGCTAAATCAAGTGGTCTATTGACCTAAGCAATTCATTCTTCTTTGTGCTGAGGGAAATGGAATGGTGTAATGACCTTGACTCGCTTTAAAAGATTAGCAAAAATGCTCTTCAAATCCTGTTGAAGTGAAATAGAATAGCTAACGTCTGACTTACCTCTGTATCACTGCTTTTTCAGGTAGTATTTTATTATTCTCTTCAAGGTTTTGCTTTGGATTTCATACTTAGGTGTGTTGTTGGTAGCAAAGCTTTGTGTCCAATGTTACACTCACAAATTCCTGTCAGATGATATAAAACTGTCTCCTGTTTTACGTTGTTTCGCTTTCCTCTCTGATATCCGTCTTAATGACGGCTCATTGTTATTGTCAGAGAGAGAGGCATATTATTAACGTGGAGACTGTTGACTGCATGGCCATTAGTCAGGCAGGATGTGATGTATGATACAGTAGTTAGTCAGGCAGGATGTGATGTATGATGCAGTAGTTAGTCAGGCAGGATGTGATAGATAATACAGTAGTTAGTCAGGCAGGATGTGATGCATGATACAGTAGTTAGTCAGGCAGGATGTGATAGATAATACAGTAGTTAGTCAGGCAGGATGTGATGCATGATACAGTAGTTAGTCAGGCAGGATGTGATGCATGATACAGTAGTTAGTCAGGCAGGATGTGATGCATGATACAGTAGTTAGTCAGGCAGGATGTGATGCATGATACAGTAGTTAGTCAGGCAGGATGTGATGCATGATACAGTAGTTAGTCAGGCAGGATGTGATGCATGATACAGTAGTTAGTCAGGCAGGATGTGATGCATGATACAGTAGTTAGTCAGGCAGGATGTGATGCATGATACAGTAGTTAGTCAGGCAGAAATTGATGTATTATACAGTAGTTAGTCAGGCAGGATGTGATGCATGATACAGTAGTTAGTCAGGCAGGATGTGATAGATAATACAGTAGTTAGTCAGGCAGGATGTGATGCATGATACAGTAGTTAGTCAGGCAGGATGTGATGCATGATACAGTAGTTAGTCAGGCAGGATGTGATGCATGATACAGTAGTTAGTCAGGCAGGATGTGATGCATGATACAGTAGTTAGTCAGGCAGGATGTGATGCATGATACAGTAGTTAGTCAGGCAGAAATTGATGTATTATACAGTAGTTAGTCAGGCAGGATGTGATGCATGATACAGTAGTTAGTCAGGCAGGATGTGATGCATGATACAGTAGTTAGTCAGACAGGATGTGATGCATGATACAGTAGTTAGTCAGGCAGAAATTGATGTATTATACAGTAGTTAGTCAGGCAGGATGTGATGCATGATACAGTAGTTAGTCAGGCAGGATGTGATGCATCATACAGTAATTTGTCAGGCAGGATGTGATGTATGATGCAGTAGTTAGTCAGGCAGGATGTGATGCATGATACAGTAGTTAGTCAGGCAGGATGTGATGCATGATACAGTAGTTAGTCAGGCAGGATGTGATGTATGATGCAGTAGTTAGTCAGGCAGGATGTGATGCATGATACAGTAGTTAGTCAGGCAGGATGTGATGCATGATACAGTAGTTAGTCAGGCAGGATGTGATGTATGATGCAGTAGTTAGTCAGGCAGGATGTGATGTATTATACAGTAGTTAGCCAGGCAGGATGTGATGCATGATACAGTAGTTAGCCAGGCAGGATGTGATGCATGATACAGTAGTTAGTCAGGCAGGATGTGATGCATGATACAGTAGTTAGTCAGGCAGGATGTGATGCATGATACAGTAGTTAGTCAGGCAGGATGTGATGCATGATACTGTAGTTTGTCAGGCAGGATGTGATGTATGATACAGTAGTTAGTCAGGCAGGATGTGATGCATGATACAGTAGTTAGTCAGGCAGGATGTGATGCATGATACAGTAGTTAGTCAGGCAGGATGTGATGTATTATACAGTAGTTAGTCAGGCAGGATGTGATGTATGATACAGTAGTTAGTCATGCAGGATGTGATGTATTATACAGTAGTTAGTCAGGCAGGATGTGATGTATGATATAGTAGTTAGTCAGGCAGGATGTGATGCATGATACTGTAGTTAGTCAGAAAGGATGTGATGCAGGATACAGTAGTTAATCAGGCAGGATGTGATGTATGATGCAGTAGTTAGTCAGGCAGGATGTGATGCATGATACTGTAGTTAGTCAGAAAGGATGTGATGCAGGATACAGTAGTTAATCAGGCAGGATGTGATGTATGATACTGTAGTTAGTCAGAAAGGATGTGATGCAGGATACAGTAGTTAATCAGGCAGGATGTGATGTATGATACAGTAGTTAGTCAGGCAGGATGTGATGTATGATGCAGTAGTTAGTCAGGCAGGATGTGATGTATGATGCAGTAGTTAGTCAGGCAGGATGTGATGCATGATACTGTAGTTAGTCAGGCAGGATGTGATGTATGATGCAGTAGTTAGTCAGGCAGGATGTGATGTATGATGCAGTAGTTAGTCAGGCAGGATGTGATGCATGATACTGTAGTTAGTCAGGCAGGATGTGATGTATGATGCAGTAGTTAGTCAGGCAGGATGTGATGTATGATGCAGTAGTTAGTCAGGCAGGATGTGATGTATGATACTGTAGTTAGTCAGAAAGGATGTGATGCAGGATACAGTAGTTAATCAGGCAGGATGTGATGTATGATACAGTAGTTAGTCAGGCAGGATGTGATGTATGATGCAGTAGTTAGTCAGGCAGGATGTGATGCATGATACTGTAGTTAGTCAGAAAGGATGTGATGCAGGATACAGTAGTTAATCAGGCAGGATGTGATGTATGATGCAGTAGTTAGTCAGGCGGGATGTGATGTATGATGCAGTAGTTAGTCAGGCGGGATGTGATGTATGATGCAGTAGTTAGTCAGGCAGGATATGATGCATGATACAGTAGTTAGTCAGGCGGGATTTGATGTGTTATACAGTAGTAAGTCAGGCAGGATGTGATGTATGAATCAGTAGTTAGTCAGGCAGGATGTAATGCATGATACAGTAGTTAGTCAGGCAGGATGTGATGCATGATACAGTAGTTAGTCAGGCAGGATATGATGTATTATACAGTAGTTAGTCAGGCAGGATGTGATGCATGATACAGTAATTTGTCAGGCAGGATGTGATGTATGATGCAGTAGTTAGTCAGGCAGGATGTGATGCATGATACAGTAGTTAGTCAGGCAGGATGTGATGCATGATACAGTAGTTAGTCAGGCAGGATGTGATGTATTATACAGTAGTTAGTCAGGCAGGATGTGATGCATGATACAGTAGTTAGTCAGGCAGGATGTGATGCATGATACAGTAGTTAGTCAGGCAGGATGTGATGTATTATACAGTAGTTAGTCAGGCAGGATGTGATGTATGATACAGTAGTTAGTCAGGCAGGATGTGATGTATTATACAGTAGTTATTCAGGCAGGATGTGATGTATGATACAGTAGTTAGTCAGGCAGGATGCAGAGTTCACTCACTTCATCATCGCCCTATAGGTTAGACCGGATGAGTTTGATGTATATCTATGGTTGGACCACCCTCACCCTCACACCCTCACACATTACTGTGAATC